>NC_143178.1:19704469-20007500 GCF_047325235.1 Durio zibethinus
TAATTCATTATTTAGTAAAATTCAAGCTTGAATTGCTAAGGTACCAAAGAAACAAACAGTGCCTTTGTTATCATATCTACATCACAAATGCATGCCTAAACTATTTATGAAAAATTCATATAATCAATAACTAAGCCCATAAAAAATTGTTGTTATCAACCTATCAATGCCCATATCTAGAAACCCAAGCCATTTATGCATGTACATAAATTCAAAACCTAATCTATTCATCTTCTTAGGATACAAATTCTACACCCGTACATCTTTTCCCCTCTTTCCATCCAAAAAACCCTAAATCAAATCTTAACAACCAATTGCATCACTCATGTCATCTTCTTTTTTTTTTCCTTAACATGGCATCATTTGATTATTCACCTCAATTCTTGAATCATGGTCAAATTCATGGTTTCATGTGACTTAATGGTAATCAAACAAGCAAACTTAAATATTTCAATTTAGTTCCTTTTTTTCAATGTTATAATGTATAGATTCATAGACCTATTGCTAAACAGAGATTTCAGGAGTCACCACCAATCCCATTTTTTTTTTGTTTAAGTGCGATTGGTTATCTAATTGAATATGTCCCTTTGAAAGAGAAGTCCTAAGCTTGGCTTATATATCTTTAAATGGTATATTTTAGTCTATAAAACCATATTTAGGTTTAGGAATGGGTTAGCATGGGGAAAGTTATAGCACCTTCATCGTCCCCATCCAAATGATAGTATCAGTTTGATTTCAAGTTATCCAAACCTTAAAATATATATATATAATTTACCAAATAATTTAATATTAAAAATTTTTCTTAAATTACTCCTATATATTGATAATAATTTAAGAATATTTTCTCACCTTAAGAGTATTCAATAAAATTATTTATCATACTTTGAAGAGACTCTGTCGTCATATTCATTTAATATTCCTTATAATAATAAATTTCTATAAATATAGTTTGTTGTCAGAAATATCTTCCAATATATTGGTACAATTTTTTATAAAAGATTATCCTCTAATATATTGGTAGGATTATATGAAAAAAAAACTATTTTTTTTCAAACTTGATTTTTATAAAAAAAAAAATCATAAGGTTCCCTAATATGTTGGTAAAACATTTTTTAAAAAAAGTACTAGCCCTCCAATATATTGGTAAGTCTTTTTATTTTTTGTTATTTTCCTTAAGATTTAAAGTTTTTAAAACTTATAAGATTTTTTAATATGTTGGTAAAACCTTATTTTTGAAAATAAAAATACAAGCAATCCAATATGTTGATAAGGCTTTTGTTATTTTTTAAAAATATTTTCATAAAAAATATATATGTATTTTATAAATAAACAATTAACAAATAAGTAAAAATAAATAAATATATAAATCTATAAATAATTTAACAAAAATAAATAAATAATAAAAAAAACAAAATTTGGGTTAACTTGATGGCTTAGACACATGGTTGTGGACACAAAAAGGCAGCTTAAATGGTTGGAGAACTACTCAACTTTGCTTAAAAAGGGCTACTAGGAACTAGGTCATGCATTGAGAATTGGGTCACAAGTGTAGGTATCAAGTCAGGTTTAAAGAAACATGTAGATCCTTTGTTAATGAAATGGTGCATTTTGGTTCACCTTAAAAGCAAAAATTTCTTTTTTTCCTTTAGTTTTTAGACTTCCCCTATCTCTTTAGAAAGAGAAGCTCTGGCTTCTTTTTAAAGCTTTAACCACATCTTTGAACAAACTGAGATATCAGCAAGAACCCAAAATTTGGAATTGAAAAATTCAACCGATTATCAAAAAATTCAATCTTTTTCAGAAAATTCACCAACCCAGATTTTGGCCACCGTTGACCACCATGGATTCCACCAAAAAATTCAAAATCCCATCGGAAAGTTCAATTAAAAAACCCAAGAAATTCTTATTCAAACAAAAAATTCCAAAATTTTAAACCTAATTCTAGAAATTCCAAAATAATCTAGAAAAAGCCCAAAACTTCAAAAATTTTACATAATCCAAAAATTCCCACAAACTTCATAAATCAAATTCCTAAGAATCTAAATCAAGTTTCTAGAAACAAAGAACAAAACCCTAACCCAGCACTTACACCCAATTCTAGAAATCCAAAAAACCTAAAATTCGAACACCATCCCAGAATTAAATTACAACCCAAAAACCATACTAAAAAACCCAAAAAACTTTCAAAGCCCATAATCGAATTTCCTTAAAAACTCATAATTCAAGAACCTAAAGAAAACCCAAAAAAATCTTCAATCTGTCAATTGCTAATTGCTTTTGATGATCTATGTATTCTTGATTTCTAGCCCTATATGATTTTGCTATCATCCTCGTGTAGTCTCTATCTATTCTATTAGGCCTTGAATTGGCCCTTATTTTGAAAAAACAAAATATTAAGCTAAATAAGCTTGATCAAAATTTTGAAAAAAATTTATTTAGTACATGCTTTTAAATTTTATATTTTGGTACTAAATAAATAATATGATTTTCAAAGTTTAAACAAACCTTTCTTAGTTTCATATTTTTCCAACAAAATCTATCTTTAAAGATTATTTATTTGAGCTTAAATGAAAGTCCAATTGTTGTTTTTAAAATCAATTTATTCATTTTGGACTTGATACAATTTTAATAATATTGGTTTTGAGAAATAAATTAACTTAAGAAAGTTGTTTTACAAGAATAAAGTTTTTCAACATTGAATTTATTTTATTTTTTTGTATTAATTCACAAAGTTTTAATAGTTGAATTTTATATGGTAGGAAAGCTCTTTGAGTCTACTTTCTAATGGATCAAAAAAAATCAAAATCCAAATTTTTTAAGAAAAGATTTTAAATTTTTACTAGATACTCTACAGTTGTCTAAAAACTGCAAGATGGGTAAATTTAAAAATTCACTATAATTCATACATAATGAATTAGGTGATGAACTTTATATGACTAGAAAGTCCTTTAAGTTTAGTTTCTAAATATTGAAACGATTTATAATTTAGATTTATATAACTCAAAATATGATTAAATTAGTGAGTAGAGTGCAAAATAGGATAGAACAAAGTAGCTTGATCAGATTGATCTCCTAGGGTACAGGATTGATCCCCTAGCTAAACCAATCGATTAGGTACCAAACCAATCGATCCCTTCTACTGTAACAATCAAAATTTGAGTGAAATTCAAGAACCAATCGATCTTTTATCAATACCTATCTATCCCTTTATCCCAAATAAACTCAAATGGCTAGTTTCAAAGGAAGAAAACATGGTTTTTTATTTCCCAAGCATTTCCAACAGCTATTTCTTTATTTTCTCTATAAATCGAGCATTACAACACACCAAGAAGGTGGATGACGCAAGAGAGCAAGTGCTAACAAGTTGTATTTTCATTTTCTCTTAAAATCAAGAGTTTTTAGAGCTTAAATTCAAATATCCTTTGTATTTCTTGTATCCAAAATATTGTTGTGTTTTCATTCATCATTTTCTTTGTACTTCATTAGGCAAACATTCAACTTTGAGAGGTATTTTAGTTTACAAAAATTATTTAGGTTATCTTATAAGCAAGATGTGAGGTATCCTCTTGATATTGTAAGGGTAGAGGTTACTATTTAAGCCTTGAAAAAAAGATAGAGATCTAGTACAAGATAGGTTTGTATCTTGTAAGAATTTTTCTTCACTTAGTGGATTAAAGCCTTGGTGTGGACAACTAAGAGAGAGGATGTAGGTGCCTTATGGAAAAGGACCGAACCTTTATAAATCATTGTATTTGATTTTTCTATCACTATCTCGTTACAATTTATTGTTGTTTATATTTGATTTTAAGTTCATTAATTGTTATTGTTTACATTATATTTTCATCAAAAGTGCTTATTTGTTTTAATTTCTATTTAATTATATTGAAATAATTTATTTGGGAAGAATTTGGAGAGATCCAATTCACCGCCCTCTTGGATCACCATCTCACCTATAAAGCTAACAATTGATATTAGAGCTTTGGTCTCTTTTTGTAAGTTTAGCCACCTTGAGTAAAGATCTTATGGCTCAATTTTGATTCAAAGATGGTGAAGAAGTCCTCAAAGCTCTTATGGTTGATAACTTTGAATTTTGTAGATGAAAAATGATGATAAAGGTGTTAATTGTGGCTCAAGATTTTGGAGTGTGGAATGTGATGGAAAAAGGGCTTAATACTCATTCTAAAGATACAAAAGATATGAAGCAAATAATAGATGATGCAAAGGCCAAGTGCATTCTCTATGGAGCTTTAGATGATTATAACTTCAACTTGGTCTCGAAATGCTTAACCTCAAATGAGATATGGAGAAAGTTGGATTAGGTACATGAAAGATAAATTTCCAACCAACATCCATCATGTTTCATGGCTATTGAGGAACCAAAGGTAACCTCTAACTCTTGTGATTCAAACTCTTACACTTTTGATGAGTAACAAGATGCTTATGATGATTTAGTAATTGAGTTTGAAAATATACATTTGAAACATAAGAAAATGATTTCAAAAGTAAAAGTTGAAAATGAATTTTTAATGAATTCAAAGAATGATTTGGAAAAAAAATTGATAAATTGAAAATGAATTTTGAAGCTTGTCAAAAGAGAAATGAAATGCTAGAAAAAGAGAATTTAGAATTGAGAAAAAAATTTAGAGTTCTGATAAATGAAAAACAAGAGCTTTTAAATAAGAGTTTAAGTAGTAAAATGATTAAATGTAATTTTTGTAATTTTCATAGTCATACTATAAATACTTGTCCTATTAGAAGAAAAGTTTCATTTAGAATTAGGCAAGTATAGGTTCCTAAAAGAACATGAGACTTGGTAACTAACTCTTAAGGACCCAATGCAATTTGGGTACCAAAAATCAAATGAGATTGTCTCTTATAGGTGTACTAGAGTAAGGAGCTACAATGTGAGATTGAAGATTGAATACTCTAGACGCACAATGGAGATGGGTAACCTTTGAACTTTTATTTGAAGAAGATTTGAATTTGGTTACCTATTCTTGATGAAATTTGAATGCTTGATTGCTTATACAAAATTTGGTTGCCTATTCTTGTTAGACATAAAATGCTTAATGGATATTGGTATATGTTTTGTTAATATATCTTGAATATACCAATTTTATTTGATATATGTGAGCATGAATTGAATATGCATTTATTTTGCTCTTAAGTATGTTTGAGATGCTTGTTGAAATTATTTATGGTGTTAAATTGGTTAAGCATACTTTTGTTGATGAATTTTTTATTGATTTGTGATTGTTAAACATGCCTATATGACATGATGTCTAAAATTGCTCAAATTTATTTATAATGCTTAGATCTTATGAATTCTTTAAACTTGATTGTGTTATACATAAGTGTTTTAACTCTTGATTTGTGATTCTAGAAATTGATGATCATTTTGTGTTTAAATCATATATATTGATGTTTGATTGTTCATCTCTTGACTTCTTATGAAATAATCTTGAAATATGATTTAATTCTTTATCCTTATTAATTCAAGATTTATTTGTTTTCTTGTGTTGATGAATTGATGAACTTTATGTGCTTAAAAGATATATATTGATTCTTTGTTCATCTATGTTTTTGGTCAAGATATGTGCTCATATGATGATTGATTCAATTTAACTTTAATACTTGTGGTTTAAAATGCTTGAATTGTTTATCTCTTGATTATGAAAGATATTTTGTGAAATATGCTTATTTTTGTGCTTAAATGTTTATTAATTTTGTGAAATATTTTTTTATCTTTGTGTTCAATTGATATATCTCTTGATTTGTGATTTTGAATATGATGAACTACTTGCTTGTAAATGATATGTGTTATTGGTTCATCTATTGCCTTTATCAAGTGTATGCTTCTGTGATAAATGCTATTTATCTTGACTTAACATGCTTACAACATTACTTAAGTGAGTTATTTTCTTATGATGCTTATTTTTATCCTAAGTCATTATTGTTTATAACTTATAATTTGTGTAGACATATTTATGCTTTTGTTCTAAAATTTTCTTGAATATGTTTTTTTATGATAAATATGTCTTCTTTGAGTTTTTAGTTTTTATATGGCCTAAAATTTATTTTGACATATTCTTTGGTGATTTCTTAAACATACATGAATATTGAATGTGTCTATTTTGTGTTCATGAATGATAAAAAAAAATAATTAATTTTTGTATATTATATGAGAACTTTTGCTTTAGTGCCATTCTTGTGCTATTTGATGTTTAAATTGATATATGGCATCTAGCTTAAGTATATATCTCCCTTGCAATTGGCAATTTGTGCTTAGTGAATAAATTTTCTTTTGCCTATGATGACTTAGAATATGGAATTGTTTTAGAATATGGAATTGTTTTCTAACAAGTGATATAATTTTTATCAATTGATATTCTTGATGCTATTAATGAACATTTCTTTGTCAAAAATATTTTTTAAGTCTATGCCATGAGAACTTGAAGTGAGTATGAATGAGCTTATATTTTTGGAATTTCAAGTATAATAAGCAAAGCATGTCATCCTCATCAATCAAGCCTAGTTTTTCTCAAATGAAGTGGATTGGAGAATTGAAAGCCAAATGAGCACAACAACAAAGCTTGACATGGATAGAGGTAAATGTATCAACTTTATGATATGATGTATGAGTTTAAATACATATACATGCTTACTTTGATATGTGCAAATATATGATTTTGTGTTAGAACATATGAACACATTGTACAAATTAATCACCAAGCTACTTGATAGAATTTGTCTTAACTTTGTTAAAAGCTTTAATTGATTAATTCACTTCGATTAATATTCATGCCTAGTTCTTTGATTGCTTTGATTAATTTTATTGCATGAATATTTGTTTGAATCTTTGGACATAGATATGAGTTGAATATATTGATTTTTTTTATCTTTTAATTGCTTCGACTCATTGATTATGAACTTACAATTTTGAAACTTTATATATATGTTCATTGATTGAGATCATTGAGATAGCATGTACCAAATTATGTCTAAATGTTTGTATCTTTATTGGTATATTGCTATATGTGATTTGAAATGCTTTTGCATATGCTTGTATGGTTTTGATTGAACAATATGTTTGAATTGTATTTATGTACTTACATATGTTTGGATTAAGAATATTGCTTTGCATTGAAATAATTTGGATTATAATTGAATAATTATGCTTTCATTATTTCTTTGCTATAGCATATGTACTCATCATGTTTGAAAAATCATGCTTATATAATCTTTGTTATGACATGATGATAATTGAACCTCATTGCTCATTAGTTCTCATGATTTATTATATACATATGAGCTTTTGGTTCTTGTTTGGATAGGATAGTTTATGAAAGATTACTACTATCATTTATGCATGTATTGAATGAATCTTTCATATGCTGGGAGTGTGTGTGCTCTATGAAAGTTGTTGAATAAAATTGCTAACAATTGGTAACAATTGATATCAAAATTACTAAATTTTTTTTTAACTTTCATGGACACTTGTTTATGTGCCTATCCTTGATATAGCTTGTACCTTTTATGCAAAATTGTGTATGCCTTATATTGATTAATCATTATTTTCAAAATGAGGAGAAATCTTATAATACAATTTTGCATAACAATTGGTATGCTTTCTGATGATATATCTTTAACAATTAGTATATCATGTAGGCTGCATATCATTCATATCCTTTGCTCATAAATTTCATGTAGTACATTTGATGACTTGTGCTAAAATGCTAAATTTGGATACACTTATACTTTTGTGCTTGAATACATGAATGTGAACTTCATTGTGCAAATTATACTTGATTAAATGTAAGCAAAATACTCTTGATATTATCTATATCAAGCATTTTATCCTATGCCTTGAATTGATCTCTCTTTCTTTTGAAATGACAAAAAGGGGGAGAGAGTTTAGAGATATTTCTTCTTGTTTGCTTATAGCAATTAATATAGGAGCTTAAATATTTGGTATAAAGAGCATAAACAAAAAGGAAGAGAAATGTTTCATGAATGTATTTGTTAATTATGCCTTTTAGTTTTTATTTGCTCATTAATATGCTCATGCCTTTTTGTTATGACAAAAATGGGGAGAAATATCATATGGACAATTTTGCTTGTGCTTGACATGCATATGTTTGATTGTGCTTATTTGATATATTTGACTAACATATGTTTGTTGAGTTGTGTTGGATTAATATGCATAAATTGAGAGGGAGTTTTGCCATACATTGCTTAAAAGGGAGTTTTTCAAAATGCTTTTCAAAATCTTAAATGTTTCAAAAAAAGTTTTTCATCAAGCAAATTTATCTTTAAGTTTGTCATATCATAAAGGGGGAGATTGTTAGCCTTGAATTGACCCTTATTTTGAAATGACAAAACATTAAGTTAAATAAGCTTCATCAAGATTTTGAAAAAGATTTATTTAGTACATGTTTTTAAATTTTATATTTTGGCACTAAATAAATAATATGATTTTCAAAGTTTAAACAAACCTAGTGAATTTATTCATTTTGGACTTGATACAATTTTAATAATATTGGTTTTGAGAAATAGATTAACTTAAGAAAGTTGTTTTACAATAATAAAGTTTTTCAACATTGAACTTATTTTATTTTTCTGTATTAATTCATAAAGTTTTAATATTTGAATTTTATATGGTTGGAAAGTTCTTTGAGTCTACTTTCTAATGGATTAAACAAATCAAAATTCAAATTTTTTAAGAAAAGATTTTGAATTTTTACTAGATACTCTGCAGTTGTCTAAAAACTGCACAATGGGTAAATTTGAAAATTTGCTATAATTCTTACACAGTGAATTAGGTGATGAACTTTATATGGATACACAGCCCTTTAAGTCTAGTTTCTAAATCTTAAACAGTTTATATTTGAATTTATTTAACTCAAGATATGATCAAATTAGTGAGTAGAGTGCAAAATAGGATACAACAAAGTAGGTTGACCGAATTGATCCCTTAGGGTACATGATCGATCCCCTAGCTGAACCAATCGATCGGGTACCAAAACCAATTGATCCCCTCTACTGTAATGGTCAAAAATTGAGATTCAAGAACCAATTGATCCCCTATCAATACCAATCGATCCTTTCGTCCCAAATAAGCTCTAACAGCTAGTTTCAAAAGAAGAAAACATAGTTTTTCATTTCCCAAGCGTTTCCAACAACTATTTCTTCATTTTCTCTATAAATTGGGCATTCCGATACACCAAGAAGGTGGATGAAGCAAAAGAGCAAGTGCTAACAAGTTGTATTTTCATTTTCTCTTAGAATCAAGAGTTTTTGGAGCTTAAATTCAATATCCTTTGTATTTCTTGTATCCAAAATATTGTTGAGTTTTCATTCATCATTTTCTTTGTACTTCATTAGGCAAACAGTCAACCTTGAGAGGTATTTTAGTTTGCAAAAATTATTTAGGTTATCTTGTAAACAAGAGGTGAGGTATCCTTTTGATATTGTAAGGGTAAAGGTTACTATCTACGCCTTAAGAAAAACATATAGATTTAGTACAAGATAGGTTTGTATCTTGTAAGAATTTTTCTTCAATTAATCAATTGAAGCTTTGGTGTAGACAACCAAGAGAGAGGACGTATGTGCCTTGTGGAGAATGATCGAACCTCTATAAATCATTGTGTTTGATTTCTCTATCCTTATCTCCTTATAATTTATTGTTGTTTATATTTGATTTTAAGTTCATTAATTATTATTTTTTGCATTATATTTTCATCAAAAGTACTTATTGTTTTAATTTTTATTCAATTATATTGAAATCATTTATTTGAAAAAAATTTGAAGAGATCTAATTCACCCTCTTCTTGAATCACCATCTCACCTATAAAGTTAACATGTTCTTTTTTTTATAGGGATTTAATCCCCTTAATTTAGGAAAAAAATTCAACTGAATGAATGTGATTTGATTTCTAGGATTTTCCCCCCTTTTTTTATGATAATCAGAATCAAAGCCAATCCCATAATCTGCCATTGACTTGTAAAATCCCATGATTTATTTCTTTTTTGCCCTTGATTTCAATTTTGGGATTTAATGCTAAAATTTTCCAAATTTCAAATTGAATTCAATATTTTTTTAAATAAAATAAGAATACTTGGACTCAAAGCCCAATTAATTATTGAATTGATCAATTCAAAGCCCAATAAGTAAAAATCAAATTTGAAGATCCAATAATCGACCCTAGAACAAATTAATCAGAACACCCAAAGAAAATGGTGTATCTACACTTAATCCATACGTTGTAATTTGGGAGGAAAGATTAAGTTGTGAAATTTTTTGGAATGAATGGAAATTATTTGCTTCTGAAGAGTTACGATTACACTTATTCATTTAGTGCTTTCATTTGTTTTGGTTTTTCTATTCCTTTGTTTGCATATTGTAATCCTGACAAAATAGTTTTCCTTATATTTTTTCTCGATGAACTGCTATATAAATATGTTACAAACGTTATACTCCATATACATTTAGATCTTTTTGTACTTATTTTCAATTTTAAACACTTTTTTTTTGTACGATGTTTTATTTTGATGTGAGATCTGAAATGGGTATGTGATTTCTCAAAGTTTTTATTTTTTTTTACCACCACTATGTTGATCTTGACATCAAGCAGTTTATGTATTTTTTCTAGAAAAAATGACTACATATATATATTTCACGAATTTTGATGCTCCCAATTATTGATTTTTATGGTTATTTTTCAATGTTTGCCATGAATGACATAACTAATGAAATTGGTTTTTGCTTTGTTGATTATGAGATAAATTTAGTGGCCCTCTCTTTTTGTTTTTTCAAATTTGTGTTTGTTTTTTTTTTATTTTTTATGCCATGTTATGGTTTCTTAGCACAATCCAGAATGGCTTTTTGAGGGGCATTTCAGAGCATTTTTCACTATTATTTTAGTGCAAGTTCTTTTGTCTTACCTTAAACCTTCTATTTTTTTAGATGATTTTAGACTCTTCCTTTAACTTCCCCATCCTCTCCATGGTAGTAGATGTAATTTGCTTATTAATTCATTTATTTTGGATTAGAGTTCAGTTTTCTATTTTTTTGAAAAAAATATTTGTTCTTTTTGTCAATAGTACAATGTTTAATTAGATAAACTAAAATCTACAACAACTATGATTTAAATAGTCTTGCTAATTGTATTCATACAAAAAACTAACAAATTCTTGATTCTATGCTAAATTTCAATCATTTTCATCAGCATTTGTTCACCTATTCATATAAGGTTTAGATACTCCAAAGACAATTTACCTAAAAGGATTAGACCTGAAAACAATCAAAGTTGATTTAACTATCATTCATGCTACAATGCATTTGTGCAGCAGTTGGAGAAACTTTGCTACTACCCACTGCCTGTAGGTGGGAGACATTGCTTTCTTTAAATACAATTCAGTCAACAGCTATTTACTGTTTCCTTTTTCACCTATGATAGAATTTTGCTGACCACGAACACTATCTAGACGAGAAAAGGTTCATAATTCCTTCTTTCCTTGCCTTTCATTTCCAAACAATATCTTAATCTAACTTTTTTTTTTTCTTTTCTCTAGCACTTGGTGACGCTTGGAACTAAACTAGCTCATATAATGCACATCAACTAACAAACAACGAGGTCAAAGTTATTAACCTTGAAGATTCAGGTTCATGTTTTGAGAATTTTATTCTTTACAATACTGAAAATCTTAATGAAAAAGAGTATAACTCTAAAGAGAATCTTAACTATGAAAATGACGTACCTACGTTTGATTGCATGTTGACTAAGATAAATGTGCAAACCTCCTACATCTTGGCAATGAACAATAACCTCATGTTTTGCACATTATTATACTAAATTTGCTTTTCTTAATTGACTTAAATAAGACTTACGAACAATAGCACATTCTCAATTCATTTGCCAAAAAACATTTGCCCAAAAAACCATCAATCATCACCCTCTCCTTTTCAGGCAGTGCCTAAGAATGAGAAGTTTAGTATATTTGTGAAGGCAAAAGTAAAGGTTTCTTTGGAGGTTGGAGCCAATTTGCAAATGACAGCAACATGAATTCGTGTGACCATTGCATCTTCATGAAAGTCAGTCTAAAAAAGTTTCAAGTTATCGCATATTATAGCAACCGGTGATCAATAGTTTCTCTCAATTACATACAACAATTTGCCTAAATTGCTAATCTGAGAAGGTTTTTGTGCTTACTTCTTTAATTTTTTTTATGGTAGTTCTACTTTTATTAGAAACTCCTAATGTTTAACTTCTTTTAAAATTACCAATTTACCTGAATTGCTAATGCTTACTCCGGGAAGTTTTGTGTTTACTTCCTCAACTTCTATATGAAATTTCTCTTCTATTAGCAATTCTTAATGTTAAATTTCTCTTAAATTACCAGATTATCTCAACTCTTTATGTTTACTTAGAAACATTTTATTGTTTACTTGCTCAACTTTCCGATTAAAATTTTTAATTTTATTAATTCTAATTCTATAAAACAGTAATTTTAACTATACACAATAAAAATATTAACAATTATTCTAATAAACCAAACGAAGTAGGGCTCCCACCCTAGTAGATACAAAATGTCACTAATCTAATCTATAAAATTTTAATTTGAGCAAAGGAAAGTGATTTGAATCAAGCCAATTTCACTAAAGCAATGATAATTTTTATTTGGTGTGTCGTAGGTGACAAGTCATTATCACAAACAAATCATAAACTAATTCCGTCATATAATGTTAGAAAGATAATATATTTAATTTAAACTATTATTAATCTAATCTATAAAATCTTAATTTGAATAAAGGAAAGTGATTTGAATCAAGCCAATTCCACTAAAACAATGATATTTTTGGTTTGGTGTGTCGTAGGTGGCAAGTCATTATCACAAACAAATCATAAAATAATTCTGTGATACAATGTTAGAAAGATAATATATTTAATTTAAACTATTGTTATTATAGTACAAATTATCCCTTAATGCGGACTTAATCTTGGTAGTTGGAAGATACTTAAAGCATAATTTAAAATTATAATTCTGACATCTGCTTTATTATTATTATTTTTTTATAAAGACAGCTGCCTTTAGGTGTAAGGTTCATACCCATATATATAATTAATGATTTTATTTATAGTATAGTATGCTCATGTGGTGGGAAAATATTTTAGACAATATTTTAGATGAAATTTATGAAAATTTTTATTAAAAAATTAAATAAAAACTAAAATTAAATATTAAAATTGAAAGATTAAAAGGTCATATTATATAAATTAAATGTGTAAAATTTTAAAAATATTTAATAAGTTAAAAATTAAAAGGTCATTTTTAATAAAAACTTTAATAAAATTTTTACTGTTAAAAAAATACCTATTAAATTTAAATTATATACAATATTTTTAATATATATATTTTTTTACATATTATTGATCTTTACGTTGAACTCTATCAATTTATTTGTTTAATTTTTTAATTAAAATTTTTATTTAATTATTTTTAAGAAAACAATTCACAAATTTTACTTTAAAAATATCATCTAAATTTTGTCCCATGTGGTAAATCATATTATAAGGTATAATTAAAAGAAAAGGATATTATATATGGATTTTTTTCTACTTTTAAAATTTGTAATGAGAACATAGATTTTATATCTGAATACCTTATTTATAATTAATTTGAAGAATATTGAAAATAAAAGAATTATTGTGAGACATGCACGATAGCGAGACGAGAAGAGATAATGGTTGTTATGAATTAAAGTTGAACAAATCATCTATGTATTTGTGAAAATGAAATATTAACCTAAAAGTTGGAGGGTAACTTGGCATGACATATATCTTATGAGAAACCAAAACTCATGGAAAAAAAAGATAATCAATTGGGGGTTAAAAAGATATATAAATAAATATATATATCTAATATATGAAATTGGAGGTCATCAATTTTCAAGGGATAAAGATAAATCTATAAGTGAGTGTTTAAGTTTTATCACTATACATGATTTTATTAAATTTTATCATTATATTTTTAATTTTGATGATTTTTGGATCAAAGATAAAAGCGTTCATTAGCTTAATTGGACCAGTCTAAATATGATATAAACATCTTACATATTTGTTCAATTCTGATACCATCCGATAATTTAAGTCTCAAATTTTACTTAAATTTACTCAGATTAATAAATTGTATAAACCAAACTTATTTAGATTTTTTTAAAGAAATAAAAATATGCATTTTTAATCTTTAGTATTTTTTATTAAATATTTAAATATGAATAATTTAACTTATTTTCTAATTTTATACTATAATATTATATATTATTTATATTAATAAATCATATAATATATATATATATATAACATAATATATTATGCTTCAAATTGAAGATGATGAAGTTATGCTTCAAATTTTCATTTTGAAACTTTAAGAATTAGATCCGTGAAAATTTGGAGTTGAATTCCCAATCACAATCTCCTTGGCCATTTTTTTTCTTAGGGTCAGACCTTTCTTCTATAAAACAATAAATAAATAAATCTACCTATCGAAGTAATATAGCATTATGGGTTAATAGGGTGATATGACGGAGAATATTTGTTATGTAGAGCTGAGATTTGTGAATTGCATGAGCTGCCATGAATGAACATGGGTGATGCAGGAAACCACGTGTAGCTCTTTAAGTTTGTTTTTCGTGACTGTATAAGAGGAGAAAATTTCTAGGATCCTTTTCAAGTGAACATGACTTAGGATCTTTGATTGGTGGCTATACACGTGGCACATCAGGGTGTCTCTCTCAGTCTCACTACAACAATCAAATTTTTTTATAGGATGATGAATGATGATTTTCATACAAATTAACGACTTTGATTTCAGGGTTTCCAAGCCCTTACCTCTTTACAAATTATGTTTTCTATTTCCATTATTCCTTTCTTCCACCCCTGCGTTTCTTTTGTTTTTTCTTTTCTTTTGATAGGAACTATGAAGGGAGAAAGAAAAGCTAAAACTCAAAACATTTTTCTCTTTATCCACATGGATAAGATTACTAAATAAAATTGGCTGGATCTCTTCTCGCAATTTCTAAAAAATATGAAAGTATCAGATTCAAATTATCACAATAAGTTTTGTTCAATTTGAATTAAACTAAAATTTAGACTAAATTAATAAAAAAATCTTAAATTTTATTTTTTATGTATATAAAATCTATATTTTTATTACACTTAAATAAACTCTTAAATTTTAATTTACATTCAAATAAATTTTTAATTTTTAATTTATATCTAAATAAACGCCTAACTTTTTATTTTTTACATAAATTAGCTCTTAACATAAATTAATTTTGTTTAAAATAAATATTTGTTTGAATACAAATAAAAAATAAAAATTTATTTGAATACAATAAAAACATAAAAATTTATTTTAAAAAATGAAATAATTCAAAAACTTTTTTTTTTTTTTGTATTTACCCTAAAATTTATCGATGAACATATATTCAATCGCAAGAATATTTTTGCAATTACACGAATTGCATCAACAGCGTTGCATTTTTGCAAGTTTTAGTTTTGCGAATATCCCTAGACAAAGCTTCATACGCATACTACTGTGGAGCTGCCTGCAAAATGCATCCCCTGCACACGCAATTCTTTCCTGGAACGATAGTTGTGCTGGGCCTATTCAATCGTCAAGTAGCGACCAACTCCAAAAAACTGGCTTTGCTCCTTTAAACTTGACATATATGAGGAAAAGGTCAAACAAGCATATGGAGAATTTCACTTATATATATATATATATATTACAATATTATAATTATTCAATTATAATAAAAAAATAAAAAATCATCATTTATAAATGTAAATTTTATATAAAATTTTAGTTATTTTCGTATAATTATAAATTATGATTGATTAATTGTATTACAATTATTGTAATTGATATGCTTTCACGAATATATCACATACAATAATTATATCATAATTAATTGATCAAAATATAAAATTATGTAAAATTTATACTTAGAAATAGTGGACATGTATTTAATGCTTAATTATATTTGAATAATTATAATATTATAATAAAAAAAATTACATGCGCTTTCGATCGACGGATGGTTTGAATCATTGTTCTAGCACAAGTGAAGGTTGCAAAAGGAAAAACTAAAACGCAATCGAAGATGATCATTTCCTTTGTGTAAACCAATCGGTGAGCTCAAAGAAAATAGGGTAAAAGAGACGCGTTACTAGCAAAGATGAGATGAGCTTTTAACTTAATGATTTGCTTTGTCCTAACTCATAAAGATGAAAAAGTGGAAAAAAAGAGTTAATTACATTTTTTATTTGAAATTAAAGCAAATGCATAAATTAATATTTAAACCAATAAAGTATACAATTTGCATCTTGAACTTCTAAAACATATATTATATTAACTCAAATTCTAATCCCATTAACTATGTCAACTTATATCTGTCACGATAGACAAACATTTTCAAATTATGTATTCTTCACAAGCATTATTAACATTTTCTTTCAATATGAATAAAAAACTCTATGCCAGGTCTATGCAACAGCCTGCTTACAAGAATAGTATTTCCACTGATATGAGTTGAAGTGCAGGGTGATGGAATCCAAAGTCTTTGCAGATAAGGCCAGTCAGGTACAATAAAATGGTATATGCCATAAGAAATTCCAAATCTGAAGGTTTACATGCTATAATATGTTCCTCTCTGTACAATAGTAAAAATCAAATTTGCATCTCGAGTTGTTTTAATCCAATTGTATTGTAATTTTAATACCTCCTATAACTGCCTCTAAGAGATCAAGGAGATTCATGGGTACACAGATTATAACCAGATATAAGCGAGCTAAACACAAAAGCAATAAAAGCCAGGAAGGCCATTGCAACTGAGGCACTAGCCATCTCAGTAAACTCATCTTTGCCCCAACTAGTTTGCCAATCATCAACTCGGGTGGCCGCCGCAGATGATGCTGAAATCAAAAGATATGCTAGTACCTGCAAGATAAACCAAATAATCTAACAATTCTCTTTCAGCGTATTCCTCTCTCTGCATTTGCACACATTAATGCACCTGTATGCATTTTCACTTGTACCTAGTGATACAGAGGAACGACCCACAAATATCTTATCTTATGCATTAATGGCATGTTTGGTGAAAAAGATTATAATAAGATAAGATAAGATAATATTATGAATATTATTATTTTAAATAGTATCATCCTATTGTATATTTGATATATGCAAGTGTCACGGACCTAAGGAAGAGTCATGAATCCCACATCGAACATAATAGGAGGCTCACTGGGGTATAAAAGGGTTCACATCATCTCCGCCTTGTGAGACGCCTTTTGTAGGACAAAACCGTGAGGGCAGGGGGCCAGAGCGGACAATACCTCACAAGGGTGTGAACTGTGGCAGGAAGGCTGATCTGGGATGCCGGAAGGGTGAATGCCCGGGTCTCGAAGCTGCACGGGTTCGGAGCTTAAGTCTCGACCCGTGACAAGTGGTATCAAAGTCAGCCCTAAACCGTTCGATCCACGCCGAGAGCCTCGAGTGAGGTAGGCAGGGTGGCCAGCCTCCGTGACGAGGGCGTCACGAGATTAGGTGCGGGAGAATGTCACGGACCTAAGGGAGAGTCCTGAATCCCACATCGAACATAATAGGAAGGTCACTGGGGTATAAAAGGGTTCACACCATCTCCGCCTTATGAGGCGCCTTTTGTAGGACAAAACCGTGAGGTCAGGGCCGTGAGGTCAGGGGGCCAGAGCGGACAATACCTCACAAGGGTGTGAACCGTGGCAGGAAGGCTAATATGGGATGCCGGAATGGTGAATGCCCAGATCCGGGAGCCGCACGGGTTCGAAGCTTGAGTCTCGACCCGTGACACAAGGATTAGGATAACATAATTTAATTTATTGATCAAAATTATCTTTCCTCAAGATTTATATAATTTATAAATTTATTGATATAATTTTTAAAGGTATAGTAGGGCATATATGTTTAATCACATGGAGAAAAAATAATCCTCTTCATTTTAAAAGGATTGAATCATGCTATACATTAACACTCCTTACAATCCAATTCCTTCCTTTAAATGCAAACCAAACAGGGGATAGAATGATAATCATTCTATCCTTTCCATCATCCTATACATGAAAAATGACCAAAATTCATGCATATAGCTTGTGCAACTAGACAAGAAGAGGCAATTTCACTAGAAATCTGGATGTAAGGGCAGGCGAAATTTAAATGAACTCAACCTCTCACAAACAAAGGAAACCTAGTTGATAGATCTGAAGTTATGGTGATAGTCTGATAATATTGACAACATAGAACAGTAAGAGCCCAAGTAGATATGTAAACAAATAAAACGTTTAATGAATAATTCTTAAATAGACTCAATTTCTGTGTATTTATTAAGCTTAATAAACAACAAAAACAACATTTCAAGATTCATTAATTAAACGAATAGATATAAAACATAATAAAATTAATTCATTTTCAATTCGTTTATATTTGAGAGTGTAACAGAATGTTTGACGAACAATTCATGAACCAACTCAATTTCTGTTCAATTATGTTAGTTTATTAACCTTAAAAAATTATACGACTAATACTTTAAAGTCCATTATTTAATCAAATATATCACGAGCATAACAAAATTTATTTATGTTTAGTTTGTTTACCTCCCTAAGCCCAAGCGATATAGATAGAACAATGCAACCTATGCCCAAAATAGAGTTCCAAACTTCCAATTATTACCAATTACTCGGAAAGACTAATTGTAGTCGATCACAAAAGTCGGTTCTAAAAAAACCACAGCAAATTAGCTTATATAGTAATTAAGACAACAACTTTGTAACTAGCATTTATTATATATGATACCTCAAAGAAGCGGGAGGGAACAACAACTAACAATCATGCTAAGCTGGGTAATTTGCAGTAAGGATTTAAATACGAAAACTTGCCTGATCCATGAAGAAATCGAAAGGCTGACGAAGGTAATGGTGGAATACATGTTTTTCTGTGATGAGATAGTAAGCTAGATCATAGGCTTGAAACCCCGCATATGCAAATCCAATTACATTTACTGATAAACAGTACCTGTAACACATATAATGAAACATCGAATTGGCATGAAATGGACGGCGGGCTATGCGATAAATGATGAATTCAATGCAAAAAACGTTTATTACTGTTTATTTTCACCAAATTAAGTTAGCTTTATCAATAACAATAAAAAGAAAAACCTGTATTCTTTATAGCGATCATAAGAGTCACCGCTCCAGCCTTGAGTTTTATCAGCAGCCATAACAGAGAAAGAAATCAAGCACATAGCTATTTCGCTTAAACGAAACCCTAACGCCCCCATCTTC
Source organism: Durio zibethinus (assembly GCF_047325235.1). Lineage (NCBI taxonomy): Eukaryota > Viridiplantae > Streptophyta > Magnoliopsida > Malvales > Malvaceae > Durio > Durio zibethinus. The sequence goes on from NC_143178.1 coordinate 19,723,855, forward strand.
ACCGTCTCCTTTACTTTCGATCTCTTCAGCACCGCCGCCACTGCCCTCGCTCCTCCTCCTTCTCCTCCTCCTCTACCAGTCACTTTCGTCCTTGTCGTCACCCCTGGTCCCTCCTCCCTCACCGCAAGGTTCACAGTCAAATGCAACGACTGTTGCCCTGTCTTAGTTGGCGGAGGCGAAGGAAAAGGAGAAGAATTGGCGTTGGAGCGGGTGGACTTATCGACGGCGACGAGTGCGTCGGAGTTGTTGACCGGGGGTTTACGGGGGGAGGCTGCCGGGGAAGCATATGGAGGGGAGGCACTGTGGGGTTTGGGCGTATCGGGGTCGCCCTGGTCGTATCGGAGAGGTGAGTGGGGCGAGTCGAGGTGAGTCAGTGACTCGGAGTTTGGAAAAGAGGATCGTTTCATGATGTCGTTGAGATTTTTATTCTTCTTCATCGGGGCTTTTGTTTCCATTGCTTTCTCGGAATCAAATGAGCTAAGTAAAAGAGAAAAAAAAAGTAAAAATTAAATTAAAATTAGAAGAAGGGGAGGGAAGGGAGGGGAGGGGGTTTAAGAGTTTGTGGAGCGAGAAAACAAAAAAAAAGTGGATAAAAAGGGCAAGTCCATTGAAATGAGGAACATAACTGGTCTATGCTTTCCCAGGGAACGTGCCACGTGGCATTTGTCAGGAAAAGATTGCATTCATGTTTGGTAATTTATAAGGAAAAGTCCGGGGTTTCTACCGGTAAAAACCCGACATGTTTCGTTAAGGAAGTTCCTAAGATATGACGTGGCAACATACTATTTGTTGACTGTGTTTGACGGTGAAGCGGATAACCTACACACATCGCATAAAAAGGTTTCCTTGAGAATTCTGATGACGACACATGTATTTTTCTTTTAATATTTTGCTTTATATGTTCATAGGTGGCTGCTTTATGCTTTGAAAGTTCATACGTAGCTTCTATCATTTTTTTTTTTTTATGTAAGATATTACACATGTTTGAACTTACACACGTCTTTTAAAGTTTATTTCGGGGATATTTGATTCGAAAGAATGCACATATATTTTTTTTAAATTTTATTGTTAGATATTTAATTTTAATATTTAATTTAAAATAATTTAATTTTGAAAAAATTTGACATATTTTTATCGATACTTAAAGTTTTGAAATAAAAAACTCATATTTTCTTATAGTATTTTAGAATTTTAAAAAAGAAAGTAACGTTATTTTTAAATTTGACCTGATATAAAAATTATGAAATAGTCGTTATCATTTTGAAAAGTATGTTTAAAAATGAATGTAAGTTAATTGTAGATTTATGTTGGTAAAAAATTCAGTTTATATATAGCATTTGGTATGAAAAAAATTTTCAATAATCGCTTACAAAAAATTTGAATGAGGTTATGCAAGATGTTTTCTGATAAAAAATGCTTTGAATAATCTCTAAAAATTTTTTGTAAAGGATTATTGAAAACATTTTTAGCTAAAAACATATTGAATAACCTCCATTAAATTTTTTTATAAGGGATTATTCAAAGTGTTTTTGGCTAAAAATACATTCAATAATTCTTTACCTTTTTTATTGAATTATTCAAGACTTTTTTGCTTAGAAATACCTTGAATAACTCTTACAATAAAAAAATTTAATGGAGGTTATTTAAGGTGTTTCTAACCAAAAACACCTTCAATAATCCACTTCAATTTTTATGAGATGATTATTCAAGGCATTTTTTGACAAAAACACCTTGAATAATCTAAAAAAAATTTAGAATTTGATAATTATTCAATATGTTTTTGCCCATAAAATACTTTGAATATTCCCATGATAAAATTTAATGGGGTTATTGAATGAGTTTCTGGCCATAAACACCTTCAATAATCTCTTTAAATTTTTATGAGATGATTATTCAAGGTATTTTTGTCAAAAACGCCTTGAATAATTCCCTTTAATTTTATATTGGAGATTATTCGAGGTGTTTTTTCCTAGAAAATGCCTTGAATAATTCACTCATAAAATTGAATAAGGTTATTCAAAGCATTTTTGGCTAAAAAGGCCTTTAATAATCCTCTTCAATTTTTATTAGGAGATTACTCAAGGGATTTTTGATCAAAAATGCCTTGAATAATCCCTTCTAATTTTTTATTAGTGATTATTCAATGCATTTTTGCCTAGAAAATACCTTAAATGATCATTATTTATAAACTATTCTTTTTAATGTTTCATAGATCAGAATGTTATGACATGAACTTTCTTCAAATACACTTATAAATAAATGATTTAAGGTGTTTGTGTGGAAAAATGCCTTCATTGGTTATCAATTGAGGCATTTTTTCTTACAACCGCCTTTAATATTCTCATATTAAAATTTTATTTTCTCTCTCGATAATTATGTTTTGACAATATGAACGTTTTAACATCTAATCGTGAAACAAAAGAGAATATAACTATCAAATATGTCTTCTTCATGTTTCAATTACAAATACAATTGAAATTTATATTTCAACAGATCTCAGCTTATAATATTTACTTTTCCCTTTGAAAAATTTTCAGCTTCCTCATCCATATTTAATCTTCATCCTGTTCAGTTCATTGTTGGTTTTTACACAAAACAGTGCGTGTACTTGCTGATTGATAGTATGCAATCCATGTTGCCTTCCAGTAAATTTATTTTTCCTTTCTTAGATGTTGTTTAGCTCTGGATTAAAGGCATTTTCGATATATATTATATGTTTTGTGGTTAAATTATTTTAGCTGCTTCCAATCTTTTAATGTTTTGTTTGTGATTTATATTTTATTTGATGATGTGGGGGGATTCCATCCACCATATGCCAAGATTTGCTTTCCATTATGTTTTCAACTTTAACAAAATTCTTTCTTCTATATAGTTATGGCTAATTTTTCACTAAAGAAGATGCGATTGATTACATTGCTTATGATGCAATTGAACCAAATAGAGACTTTGTTGCATTTGTTATGTTTTGTTGCTATAATTTTATTAAATATTAACGTAAGAAAATGATGTAGACTATTTTATGGTGGAACATCTTATGATAACCTACATATTAGAGAGTTAAATTTAAACGCAATGGTCTTTGAAAGCGATATACAGTGTGTAGATCATATTAGAATAGATTGGAGAGCTTTTACAAAATTATGTTATTTGCTTAAAATAGAAAAGGGATTAAAGTCATCTAGATATATGTCAATAGAAAAGCTAGTAATTAGCTTCCTCTACATTATTGCCCATTATACAAAAAATAGGATTGTGAAGTGTCAAGTAGCCAGATCTAGAGAGACAATTAGTAAACAATTCCATTTTATATTGAATTCTATATTAAGATTGCATAAGCTATTTTTTAAAAAACCCAAACCCATATCGAAAAATTCAACAGATAATAGATAAAAATGGTTCAAGGGTTGTTCGGGTGCCTTAGATGGGACATACATTAAAGTCAATGTTGATGCAGTTGATCGACCTAGATACGAGACAAGGAAAAATGAAATTGTTTCCAATGTCCTAGGTGTTTGCACACTAGATATGCAATTTATATATGTTCTACCGGGATGTAAAGGTTCTACAGCAGATGGTAGATGTTAAGGGATGCCATTATACGTAAGAATAGGTTAAGGATCCTACAAAGTATTATTTGTATTATGTTCATGTAATGTTAATAACGACAAAGCTTATTTCTATATTAGTAATGTTGTTGATTGTTCTAACAAGTAATTACTATTTGTGTGATGACAGATATACAAATAGAGAATGATTCTTGGCACCTTATAAAGGTCAACAATACCATTTTATTGATTGAAGGGCAGGACTCTAACCGATGACCCTATAGGAATACTTCAACATGAAACACTCTCAAACAAGAAATTATATCAAGAGATGTTTTGGTATATTGAAAGCTAAATGGGTAATTTTAAGGGAAAAGTCATTTTATTCAATTAAGAGGCAGTGTAGAATCATTTCTACTTATTACCTTCTTCATAATTTTATTAGGTCTGAGATAGTTTTTGATCCTATTGAAAGGGATGTTGCCAAAGGAAGAATTTTCTAACCAGATGAATCTGATCATCAACATTTGATTACGCATGTTGAGCCACATGATTATTGGACTCAATTTAGAAATAATACGGCTAATAACATGTTCACCCATTGGTTGCAATCTAGGGGATAATAACATTATAGATATATTTTATATTTTATTATTTGCTTGCCCAAATGATTTTTATTTTATGTACCATATGGTTGATATTGTCCAATGAATATTACAATTTAGAGAACACATTGCTTTTTTTTCATGTGTATTCATTTATTTTGTTCCCTTGATTTTTTTTATTTACTATATTGATATTGTTTCAAAATGTCTAACCATGTGATTAAGAATTAACATGTCTTGAATGCGTGACAATCCATCGCAATCCATTCGATGCGCATCCAGAAGATGATTGGATAGTTTTGGCTTTGGTAACCATTCACGGACTAGAGATGAGGATTCACATTTGGTTTAATGCCTACATTCTTTGACTGATGATCCTAGATAGAAAATGAATAATAGGACATTCTGCATCAGATGTCTAGATTATATTGAACAAATGCTGGAGCAAGACATTCCTACTTCACAACTTAAAGCCACCCCCACATCGAATCCAGAGTTAAGTTATTTAAGAGATAATATCATGCAATTTGAGATATGAAAAATTTTAGTGGATTTGGATGGAATGATCAAGAAAAATGTATCACAACTAAGAAAAAAGTATTTGATAAGTGGGTTCGAGTAAGTTTTTTTAGATGATATTATGGCTTATCTATCTTTTTTATGTTTTTTTACAATGGCTTTTATTAGATTAGTCTTTGTTTAAACTTTGCCAGTCACACCCGCATGCTAGAAGGTTACGAAACAAACCTTTCTTATTTTTTGATATTTTAAAGTGATATTTGAATCTGATAGAGCAATCGATCAACAAGCTAAAACATTAGTCGATGTAGTTAAATCAGTAAATGCTAATGAGGATGTTTATTTCTCTCATGAATTTGATATCAATGTCGAAAGAAATGAGGAGAGAGGAGATGATGAAGACAACATTGTATTTATTGCTCTAAGCAACACTAGGATGATGTTGTTAGGTAAAAAGTGTGCTAGGAGCGATGATAGGCAATTATTGGGTTGATGCATCAAATTTGCAATATTGGTGCTTCATATGATCGAGCTATGAATGTTATGGAAGACATTTCAATTTACTCTAAGATAGAAGTGGAGCATACAGATAGAAAAGAGTAACTTTTCAATGAAATAATACAACTTAACAAATTCACGCTTGATGAAATATTTACCGTTGGTGAGTATATGATGAAAAAAATCACAAAGTTGAGTTTTTTTTTTACGATACCAACTGTATTTAGAAGTAATTACATTAGGTAACAATTAAACGAATGTAATGCATATCACCCATCGTTTGACTTTCCTCCTCCTAAACATATGTAGATTGCACTACATGTTGTTTACAGATTCGTTGTATAATTTTAAAAACCTTTTTTTTATTTAATTAAGGTAGGATATGGAAGGTTGTGAATATGCAAATCACTGCTTTGTTGTTAAACATGGGTTTATTTTTATCGTATTCACATTTATGTGAATCAAATACATATTTATGAAACTACGAATTACATTTTGGAATTTAAATTATAGACATTATAGTACTTCAATATTACACCATACATCCGAATTTATAACTGATAACGTTATCATATAAAAATACTTTTTTCAAATAATTGTACTTAATATATGTGTATTCATATAAGTTGCCAATTGATATAAAACAAATATATAATAATAATATTAAACCAATACCCCAATCGAAAATTAAAAATTATCCATTCAACATGGCATGTTAAAAACATTATAAATAATGTAATGCTTATATTTACACCCAACCAACATTCTCCAACCTCAAGGTGTAGCGAATGATAATACATAATCAGATCACTCTTAACAAACTTTATCAAGCTCATTTTTCATAAAGCTTCTTTTACTCTCTCACTATAAAAAAATAAGAAGTAAATGTTAATAAACGATAACATAATTTAGCCTTTTTTATTGGAAGATATTAGTATTGTATGGAATTAATACTAACCTTGAATAGTGTGGTCATAAAATCATATAACAGTGTGATCATAAAATCATATAAAACTATCTCCTTCATAAAACGAATAAAAATGTACCTATATTAAACAATATAAATAATAAAACACACAAACAAATACGCACATACTGGTAAAAAGAGAGGTGTGCAGTATTGAGTTGTTGATGGTCGAGGACAATGAGAGAAATGAAGAAACCAAAATGCAAACTAAATGAGTTGATGGTTTAGGGGTTGGATGCAATGTAGCTTTGGGTTTATCGTTCACTGTATTAGCTGTTTGGGTTTTCAAAGTTCAAGAAAGGGGAATGAATTTTAAAAATGATCACTCAAGGCATTTTACCAAAAAAAAAATGGATTGAGTAATCCCATTAAATTAGCCGTAAGGGATTATTCAAGGCATTTGCTAGGCAAAAACGGCTTGAATAATCCCATAAAAAATTTTGAAGAGGATTATTCAAGACATTTTTAGCCAAAAATGCCTTCAATAATTCAATAATCCCTTCCAATTTTTTTAAGGATTATTCAATGCATTTTTGCCCAAAAAATACCTTGAGTAATCCCACCATTGTATAATTTTTTATGGATTATTCAAGGTATTTTTAGTCAAAAACACCTTGAATAATCCAAAAAAATAGGGGTAGGATTATTTAAAGCGTTTTCTAGGGAAAAACAACTTGAATAATCCCTCCAAAAAAATTAGAAGAGATTATTCAAGATGTTTTTCGAAAAAAAACACCTTAAATAATCCCTTAGTAAAAAAATTAAAAAGATTATTAAAAGTGTTTTTGACCAAAAATGTCTTGAATAACCTAATTCAATTTTTTGTAAAGGAATATTCAATTTACTTTTCTGGCCAAAATGTTTCGAATAATCCATAAAATAATTGGAAGGGAATTATTCAAGGCATTTTTACCAGAAACACCTTAAATAACCCCATTCAATTTTTTGTAAAGGAATATTCAAGGTATTTTCTAGCCAAAATGCCTTGAATAGTCCCAAAAAAATGAGAGGAAATTATTGAGAGAAGATTATTGAATGCGTTTTTGGCTAAAAATGCATTGATAATCCAAAAACGCCTTCAATAATCCCCTCATAAAATTGGAAGGGATTACTCAAGGCATTTTTGACCAAAAATACTTTCAATAATCCTCTAATAAAAATTAGAGAGGAATATTGAAAGCATTTTTTTTACCAAAAACACCTTGAATAATCCCCTCTATAAAATTGGAGAGAATTCAAGGTGATTTTGGCCAAAAAATGCCAAAAACTGCCTTGAATAATCCATTCATAAATTGGGGATTATTGAAGGTGTTTTTTTTATAAAAAATATCTTCAATAATCCTCTCATAAAAATCAAAGAGTATAGTTATTATTCCAAGGAGATTATAGTAATTATTCAGGATTTAATATACATGGATTCCCGCTAACCAAATGAGTAAATCTGAAAATGGGATGCTCTAAAAATGAAAGAAAACCTCGGATATCACATTTTCCCAAAGATCACATTTTTCCCCAAAATTTACGATTTCACGAACCAAATGCCTTTTAGAGTTATGTTGAAGAGTTAAGTAATGGTTTTCTTATTGCCTTTCAACATAGAAAAATCAAATAAAAATGGCAATGGCAAGGGTATGATATGGTCACCTTTGAATTGTATTTCATGATAGATCTCATCTTTCTACTCTTCCCATAAGAGGCTTTGGTTCTTTTTCTCATCATGATGATGCTTGTATACAACCTTTTTTTTTATTTTTTTTCTTTTTACAAATTTTAAATCTTTCTATCCAGTTTGAATCAATTTTCTTACATATTTAGGCATTGCTACCTGCACTATTTTAATGATTTATAACCTATTAAAGGGTCATCCCCATCATGAACAGCCTCCTCCTATGAGCTTAAATTCTTTTTGTTTAATTTTAGTTTTTTAAAATATTGTTCTTATTTGTATAGCTATGTTTGCATTTTTTTTTCATAACTAATTATTGAATGCCATATGTTGTGTGAATGTTTACAGCGTACCCATATATGCATATTTGTAATAAGGAGCTTTTAAAATATGAAAATTTGTTTTAATAAGTTTTTAAGTGCAAAATGAATTTGAATATCTTATATTCTATATTTTAAACTTGCTTAAATAAATAAAACTTGATAATTTGCATTGGTTTTTATTTTTCATAATGTTACATGCAAGTTTTAAATGATTTTGAAGCTTAAAAGGTCAAAATTTATTTTGAATAATTATGGGCATAAAAACCATTTGGATAATTTTTAAATTGTGATATAAAACTTCTCTAAATAGTTTAAAGAGTTTAAAATATATTTTTAACATTTTTGCCCATCTTAGTAGCTTTTTTCAAGGAAATATGATGTTTAAGAATTTACCTTTTGATTTCCTTGTTTCTAAGACCAAATGACCACTTGAGCAACTTTGTTTTGCCATTTGAAATTTTTTTGAATTGTTCAAGTTGATTAAAAATGAGCTTGACTAGTTATGAAATTTTTCAAGGTTTTTTCCAAGCAAAAATGAGCTACAAAATTTTCAAGTTAAAATCTTGAACATATTAAGCTTTGAATGGTTCAATCTATTTTGTTTGGCATAAATGAATTTTCTTACATGAGTTTGGTGATACAAATATGATTTTTATGGTTTTAGTACAATTTGTATGGTATATATTGATCCTTGAATATAAGGCCTAAACAGCTTGCTTGAGAAATTTGTTCATATTGTACATGTTTTATGACTCACATAAGTTTTCTTATTTATGAAAAATGTTTACAAACTTGTTCCAAAGTTTTTTTAATGGAAGTCATAAAGGTTTAAATGTTTCAAGGGTGTTTTGGGTATTATTCATGCATAAATGGGGTTTGGACCATTGACAATTTGAAATACATGCATTTGTTGAATATTTGTGCTTTTATCATATTTATTTGATCATTTCAAACTTGATTGAAGTGGTTTCAATGCATAAACCTTGTCCAAACATGTTTCCATAACATAAGTTTCAAAAAGGATAAAGTTAGAACATATTCAAAAACATACCAAAATTTGCTTCAAAATGTTTTTGATCCAAATGCCTTATTTCTACAACTCTAAAATGATATTTTTAACATGTTTAAACTTTTATTTTTGACTAAAAACATCAAAATCTCGAATTTGGAATAAAAAACCTGTAATGTTTCATTGTTTTATTGCTCCAACAGGAAAAAGTGATTGATCCCTTCTTAAAATGATCAATTGATTTTTTGGTCAAAAAGCAAATTTGGTTTCAAAAAGTAAAAAAGGATCGATCACCTTACATGGTGGATCAATCACCCAATTGACAGGATTGATCCTCTCATGGAGGCAATCAATCCATTCATGTAAAATGCCATCAAATTCATTTTGGCTATTCAAATAGGTTGGAATAACATATGCTAAGCTTATGTTACACCCTTTCGACTCTTTAACTTTTGACTTTTGACTTTGATCTTTTAATAAATTCTTTTAAAAAATAATTATTATTATATTTTTTTAATTAAAAAGGGTATGCATTATGAATATTTATTTGATCATATTTTTTTAATCTTGGAAGAAGTATTTATGCCAAAATTAAGAATTTGTTTTTAATGCTTGAAGTATTATTTCTCATTCAATTTCATTACTTTTATAAATCTCATATGCACATATGGATGAAAATTATCCTTGATGCAACGTTTTTATGGCCAAAATACTTGATTATTGAAAAATGCTAAATTGATTATTATTTGATTTCTTGTGAAAATTTTGAAATATATTTTTATGCTTGATTGTTATGTCACAATTTATTTGATTGTCTATGATTTTGGATTGTGATGAAATATTTTTGAAATATGCTTTATCTTGTGCTTAATTGACTGATTTCTTGATTTGTGATTTTAATTTGATGCATGATGAGTTAATTGATCTTAAATGAAATATATTATTGGTTCATCTATTGTTCTTGTCAAGTATGTGTGCTTATATGAATATGATTGAGCTTTATTTGACATGCTTGCAACATGGTTTAAGTAAATGATTTTCTTATAATGCTTATTTTTGCCTTAAGTCATTATTGATTATGGCCTATAATTTATGTAGACATATTTATGCTTTTTGTGATGAAATTTTCTTGATTTTGTTTTTTATGATAATTATGTCTTTCTTAAGTTTTTGAATTTTATAGGGTTTCAAATTGGTTTCGACATATTCCTTGGTGATTTATTGAATATATATATATATATGAATATTGAATATGTCTATTTTGTGTTCATGAATGATTTAAAAGGTTTGATTTTTGCACATTACATGAGAACTTTAACTTTAGTTCCCATATTGTGATATTTGATGCTTAACCTGATACATGACCTTTAGCTTAAGTTATATATATCTCCTTTGCAATTGGAAATTTGAGCTTAGTGAAAAAAATTTCTTTTGCCTATAATGACTTAGAATATAAAATTCATTTTCTAACAATTGGTATAATTTTTATTAATTGATATTCTTTATGCTATTAATGAACATTTCTTTTTCAAGAATATTTTCCAAGTCTGTGCTAAAAGAACTTGAAATGAACATGAATGAGCTTATACTTTAGGATTTCAAGTTTAGCAAGCAAGTAAAGCATTTTTATCAATCAAACTCAAATACCTTAAAGATTTGGTCAAAACATTTGGAATAAAAAACTTAAAGCCAAATGAGCAAAACAACATAGCTTGATATGGATGAAGGTAAACATATTGACTCTTTGCTATATGCTTATGATGAATGAGTTTGAATACATGCTTGCTTTGATATGTGCTTAAAAGACTTATTTGTTTTGAATGCTTGGTGTGTGCAAAAATGAGATATTGTGATTGAATTTGTGAACACATTGTATCTTGGTTATTATTAATGCCTAGTTCTTGATTGATTTGATTAATAGTTTTTAATGCATGAATCTTTAGACATGGATATGAGTTAAATAGATTGATTTCTTTGAATATGTTCATACATTGAAAATATTGAGATAGCCTATACCAAATTGTGCCTAAATGATTATATATTTTTTGAATTAGGTACATTACTTGTGAAGTGCATATGCTTGTATAATTGAAATATATGTTGGAATTGTATTTAGATACTTGCATATATTTAGATTAAGTACACTGTTTTGCATTGAAATAATTTGGATTATATTTAAACAATTATGCTTTTATTATTTCTTTGCTATAGCATATGTATTCATCATGTTAAAAAAAAAAATATTTGCATAATTTTTTGCTATAACATGATGATTTGAACCTTATTGTTCATTAGTATTTATGCTTTATTAAATATGTACGAGCTTATGGTTCTTGTTTGGATATGATTGCTTATGAAAGATTGCTTTTTGTTATTTTAGATTTATTAATTGAATCTTTCATATACATGAAGTATGCTTGCTTTTATTAAAGTTGTTGAACAAAATTGCTCAAGAATTTTTGAACTTTCATAGATGCTTATTTATGTACCTATCCTTGATATAGCTTATACTTTTCATGCAAAATTATGTGTGACTTAAATTGATTAATTTTTATTTTGAAAAAGAAGAGAAATCTTAGAATACAAATTTGCTTGAATTAAAATGATTTTTCAAAGTGTAAACAAACCTTTCTTTGTTTTCATACTTCTCAAACTAAATATACCTTTAAAGATTATTTATTTGAGCTTAAATGAAAGTCCAATTGTTATTTTTAAAGTAAATTTATTCATCTTGGACTTAATATAATTTTGATAATATTGGTTTTGAGTAATAGATTAAATTAAGAAAGTTTTTTTAAATATTATTTATTTAACTTAAATGAAAATTCAATTGTTGTTTTTAAAGTGAACTTATTCATTTTGGACTCAATACAATTTTGATATTATTAGTTTTAAGAAATAGATTAACTTAAGAAAGTTGTTTTATAAGAACAAAGTTTTTCAACATTGAACCTGTTTTATTTTTTTGTATTAATTTACAAAGTTTTAATATTTAAATTTATATTGTTGGAAAACTCTTTAAGTCGACTTTCTAATGGATCAAACAAAATCAAAATTCAAATTTTTCAAAAAAAGATTTTGAATTTTAACTAGACACTATGCAGTTATCTAAAAATTGCATAAAAGGTAATTTTATAAATTCACTATAATTCGTATACAATGAATTAGGTGACGAATTTTAAATGGTTAGAAAACTTTTTAAACCTAGTTTCTAAATTTTCAAATGGTTTTTGATTTGATGTTGTATAACTCAATATATGATCAAATTAGTGAATAGAGTGTACAATAGAAGACAACCAGCGGCACTGTTCGCGTAGAATCCAAAACCCAACTTGACCTGATCGATCCCCTAGCATATCAAATCAATCTTGTCAGCTATAATGATAAAAAATTGAGTGAATTCAAGAATCAATTGATCCCCTAATGGATTGGATCAATCCCCTATCAAAACTAATTGATCCTATATGCCTAAAAATGTTCCAATGGCTAGTTTCAAATGAAAAAATCATGTGTTTTCATTTCTCAAGCTTTTTCAATGGCTAGTCCTCAATTTCTCTATAAATTAGGCATTCTAACATACCAAGAAGGTTGATGAATCAAGATAGCAAGATCAAACAAGTTATATTTTCATTCTCTCAAAGAAATCAAGAGTTTTTAGCTTAAATTCAATATCTTTTGTATTTCTTATGTTCAAAATATTATTGTATTTCATTCACCATTTTTTTATACTTCATTAGGCAAACACTTAACTTTGAGAGGTATTTAAGTTTGTAAAAATCATTTGGGTTATCTTGTAAGTAAGAGGTAAGGTATCCTCTTAATTATGTAAGGGTAGAGGTTTCTATCTTAAGATTTATGAAAAAAAAAAGATAGGGTTGTATTCTCGATTCAAGTTTAATGGATTGAATCCTTGGTGTAGACAATTAAAAGAGAGGACGTAAGTGCTTTAAAAAAAAAAAGAAAAAGGACCTAACCTTTGTAAATCCTTGTATTTAATTTCTCTATCCTTATCTCTTTACTTTGCATTCATTGTTATTGCTTATATTTGCTTTAAGATTATCAATTTATTGTTATTCATATCATATTTTGATATTGGTTTTAATTTCACATTTAATTGCTCTAAAATAATTGTTTGGGAAAGGATTTGAGGAGATCCAATTCACCCCCTCTTGGATCACCATCTCACCTAAAAAGCTAACACTAACAACATAATCTGCTAGTAGTTGTTTTCATGACTTGGTCATTTGTTCACTTGTATAAACAATGACTAAGTTATGAGCAGGCAATAATCAAACCTTATGTAAAGTTGATAAAGTGAGGAATTCAACCATTACTTAATATAGTAATCAACTAAGCTTGAAACTTTGTTCAAGCATACTGGTCTAGTAATTTATAGGTTCTCATCAAAGACTATGTTGTAAAGTAACACTTGGTATTAGATAAAGTGAGGAATTTAACCATTACTTAACATAATAATCAACTAAGCTTGAAACTTTGTTCAAGCATACTAGTCTAGTAATATACAGGTTCTCATCAAAGACTAAGTTGTAAAGTAACACTTGGTATTAAGATTAGTCTTCGAAAATTTATGCATGTCTAGCCAAATGATGTAGTCATCATTATAAAGTTCACATGCAATAAGCCAAGTGATTACTCAAAGTATAACAAAACAGTTATAATTTTAAAATTGTGAACTAAACTTTTCTTTAATAAAAACATAACCTATCATATTCAACAGTGTAGTCTATTTGCCGATTTTAAGACTTGTAGAGGAGTTATTCACCAAAGATGAGCATTGTCTCAAAATGGTTAAATGCAATAATGGAGCTAAAATAACTTGTTAAAAATGACATAAGTACCTTGGTGTAAGGTATTTCATGTTGTCTTTTCTTTTGCATATCAGCCATGTTAGTCTTGTTGGCATGATGATTGTATTAGCAAGATGAAGAATGACACATTGGGCGCATTGGGTGTGTTGGTTGAAAAGCCTTAACGTAATAAAAAGTGATGCACAGAAACACGTTAGGCTCATTGGCATAGAGATTTAACATAATAAAAGAATGGTGTACAGAGACACGTTGGGTATGTTGGCACATATATTTAATGCAATAAGAGAATGGTGTATAGGGCACGTTGGATATATTGGTGCAAAACCTTAGTACAAGAAGAGAATGATGCACACGGGTATGTTGGGCTTGTTTGTAGAAAGTAGGGTCTATGTTAGCCCATATGCCTTTATGCAATAAGAAAATGATGCACAGAGGCATGTTGTGTGTGTTGGCAAAAAGTGGGATCTATGTTAGCTAATATGCCTTAACGTAATAAAAGAATAATGCACAGGGGCACATTGGACATGTTGGTAGAAATTGGGATCTATGTTAGGCCATATGCCTTAATGCAATAAAATGTGGCACATTTGAGTGCATTGAGTGTGTTGGCAAGAAATGGGATCTGCATTAGCCCATATGTCTTAACGTAATATAATATGGCACATTAGGGCATGTTGAATGTGTCAACAGAAAGTGGGATCTATGTTAACCCATATACTTTAATAAAATAAGATGTGATGCACTGGGGGTGTGTTGAGCATGTTAGTAGGAAGTGGAATTTATGTTAGTCTATTTGCCTTAATGCAAAAAAAATATGACTATCATAATAGTTTTGGAGATTGCCAGACATAAATTTTAAAAATCTTAAAAATAAGGAGAGTGGCCATCAATCATTTTTTGTTAGGTGTGATTAGCCATCTAAAAAGTTTATCTTTTTAATAAAACCCAAAAACTAGTTTAAAATTTATCAAAAAAATAATTTTAGTCTTTAAAATCATATATGGGTTCGAGAGTGCGATTACATAAGAGGAATGATTAATACTTCCACAATGCCTATTTTAAAAATAGTACCAATTAACCATGTGTTATCCTTTAATTTTGATGAAAAGGTTTTAATTTTGATATTTAAAAACAATTTTCATAATTTCTCTTCATGTAGCATAAAAACATCTTTTTATTTTTTTACTTGTTTGCTTGAAAAATAAATAAGAACCTTGCATATTGAAAAATTTTTAAAAATTTTTTAATACTTTGATAATATTAAGAGAAACTTTCTCACCTAAAAATTTCTTAAGAATCACTGCTTAGATTTCTCAATAATCCAATCCTCAACGGTTTATATTTATCTTTAAAAATTAATATTTAAAATGTATAAAATAATAATTATAATTTAGCCCAAGTAATTTTTTTTTATTTTTTCTTATAAAAATTCATTTTTTCTTTTTTTATTAAATAAAAAGTAAATGAAAATCTTTATTAAAAATTGTTCTAAATGGCCTAGTACTTTGGTGGCATTTTAGATAAATTTTTTTTACCTATAGATTCTCAAA
This sequence comes from Durio zibethinus, assembly GCF_047325235.1. Taxonomy (NCBI): domain Eukaryota; kingdom Viridiplantae; phylum Streptophyta; class Magnoliopsida; order Malvales; family Malvaceae; genus Durio; species Durio zibethinus. The sequence goes on from NC_143178.1 coordinate 19,739,366, forward strand.
TAATCACTACTCAAACTTCTTTAAGATCTCATCTTCAAAAAATTCCATTTTGCTTCTTTTTTTTTTTCAAATAATAATTAATTATCACAAATAATAGTATCTATGCATTATTATAGATAATTTTATTAGTAAAAGGATTCATTTTTCTCTTTCATTATTATTATTATTTATTATTTTATTTTTTATACTTTTAGGGAAATAAGTAAACGAAAATCTTACGTATTGAATATTTTTCTAAATACTCCATTAATATAGTAGTATTTTAGAAAAATATTCTCATCTAAAGATTTTAAGGAATCGCTATTTAGATTTCTTTAATATGTCATCCTTGAAGATTTTCATTTTTAATGACACTATTTCACTTCCAAATTACACTAATACAATTTTCAATAAATTTATTTATTACAAAATGCGTATTTTTATAAAAATTTTATATATTTATTTCTTTTAAGAAAACTATTCGAATTAAGAAAAATGAGAATCTTTCTATTGAAAAGAGCTTTTAAATATTTCAATACTTTGGTAAATTTTAAAAGACTTTTCTCACTTAAAGAGTCCATTAGAATCACTATTTTGGACTTCCTAAAGGTCTATCATCAGATATTCACGTTACTATTAAGATTATTGTGTGAAATGCAGATGATGAAGTATGGTTAAAAATGACATATGCATGCTAATTAGAATGCTAATGCATGTATCAAGTTATTAAACAATCAAAAGTAAATGTAAGCAAAAACGATCATATAATAGGTATCATGGTAATAATAACAAGGGTTAAATACATATTTAGCCTTTAAACTTTCAAATTTTGGTCACGTTGTTATCTAAAGAAATTTTTTTTCACATTAGTACCTAAACTTTAATTCCATAAGTCAATTAACTCCAAAAGTTAACTTTGTTAGAAAAAACAGATGACATGTTTTAAATGGCCAGTCAAATAACACCGATTGTCATAAAATTTCACCTTTTCAGTCCAATTTTTTTTTTCAGGTCATGACATATTGGCCATATTAAATATCAACCTCAAAAAAAAGTTTCATTTTTTAACTAAGATAAAAATTTTTTAAAAAGATAGCTTTTCTGAAAGAAGAAAAAAAAATATTGTTTTAAGAAAAAAACACTTAATGATTTTTGAAGGATTAGGTTTTGAGATTGAGTCTTTGTAATTGTTCCAAACTAAGTTACTAGAGTGTGGTATTTAGGGCAATCGATTTAGAAAGTTCAATTGATTAGGGGTTTTATGTTTAGGGCAATTGATTTAGGGTTTAGAATTGGAGGTTTAGGGCAATCGATTCAAAAAGTGCAATCAATTAAAGGTTTTGTGTTTAGGGCAATCAATTAGGGATTTTGTGTTTAGGGCAATCAATTTAGGATTTAAAATTAAGGGTTTAGATTAGTGACAGTATGGGTTAGAGTTTTGAAAGTAGGATATTAGAATCGACTCATAAAATAAGAAATTGATTTAGAAGGTAGGACATTTGGCTACAGATTTTAGAAAAGGCAGATTTCAAGTTTGTCCATATAACCTAATATGTATTTGTGTTTGGTTTTATATTGGATTTTAATGGTTTTTGGTCTACTGAATATTGTATTTTAATACAGTTTATATTGGGTTGGGTTCTGTGATGTTTGTATTTCTTGAGTGGTTTGTTGATTTTAAACTTAAGGTAGTCTCTATGATTTGAAAAGGATCAAAGAAAGAAATAGAAAGATTGAAGCAACTTTACTAAATATCCAAAAGAAGTCACATGATTTCAAATCCACACTATAATCCATCTTTGTTTCTATCAACTATTTTTTCTTTTTCTTCTTCTTCAACTTTCAAAGAAGCTAGCTTTTCGAATTTTTTTTTATCTCAGTTCAAAAATAAAGTTTTTAGTTTTTTTTTGTTTTAGTTTGATATTTGATGTCGCCAATATGTCATGATATGGAAAAACAATTAGGTTGAAAACATCGAATTTTATTGATAGTCAACGTTATTTGATTGGCCATTTACAACACGATAGCTTTTTTTCTAACGAAGTTAACTTTTAAGGTAAACTAACTTATGAAATTAAAGTTCAAGTACCAATGTGACAAAATATTTTTTAGGTACCAATGTGACCAAAATTTGAAAGTTCAGGGGCTAAATATGTATTTAACCCTAACAACAACAACAACAACAACAACAACAACAACAACAATAATAACAACAATAATAACAACAACAACAAGAATAATAATAATAATAATAATAATAATAATAATAATAATAATAATAATGTAAAAGGCTATTTAAATATTCGTAAGACCTAAGGCTTTTTTAAAAAAAAAACATTTTTTTAATTTTCACTTTTCTTTTATTTTTGGTTTTTGGTATAGAAGCCATTCATCTAATTTTATGGATTTTACCACAAAAGCCCCAAGCTTTCTTTTTTATACAACACTTTTGCTTCTTTCTTTTTATGCTACCAACTCTTTTCATTTTAGGCTAGAAAATATGAGAAAAAAAAAACACAATAGTGCAACAACCAAGCTACAGATTCGATCTTTGCTTTTAGCAAATTTCCTAAAGTTTCTAAACTCTTGGGCTTTCGACTTTCATGGATTTCCAAATTGCTATTACATACATTGTTTTTAAAGGGACTACCTTACAATCATGGTAATACCAAAAACGTGAATGAAAAAAAGGGATAGGGAATTGAACATATCAACACAAGCACACAAAAAACAAAATAGAAAAGCCTTAGTCTTCCTACAAGCCATCATCTTCAAAGAAAAAGATAATAAATGTTTACAGCTTAAAGCTTTTTTTTCCCTATCATAATCATGCAGCAAACTAGTGAATAACATAAAGCTTAGAGCTTTCCTTTCCCATAAACAAACATTATGCCACAAATTAGTAAACATGCAAAAAGTGGAAAAAAAAGCTATGTTTTAAAAAAAAAAAAGAGCTCATTTTTATTTATCACGACCTACAAAAATTAATTGAGATAAAGCTTAAAACTCTTGTTGTAACAATGGCTAAAAAGACAAGAAGTAGGCATCCTTAGAAAAGCAGTAATCTAATAGTTTTTTTTTTTTTAAAAAAAAAAACTACTTCATGTTTTTCAAACCTTTCACATCATGAAACCGTGAGAAACAAGAAAATGGAAGCTCTTAAATTATATGTATGGAAACTAAAAGGAAAATAGCAACCGAGAGCTATATGGCATGCTAGAAGATCAATTTTTATCTAAACCTTACATGAAAAGCATTATCATGCATGAAAATAATACTGGATATGAGAAAATAAGCTACCTTTTTTTCTTATCTCTTTTTGTTTATGGTTGCTCCTCCCAAAAAACCTTATTCTATTTTATTTCTAGCTTTCTAACTCTTTCTTTTTTGATTGCCCAAAAACGTTTCTCTTTTCTACTTTTTTTCTTAGCTTCCCCCAACCTTTTGTGTGTTTTTTCTATTTTTGGTTCCCAAAAGTTTTTCTTTCCTTTCTCTCTTTTCCCTTAGCTAGCTCTCGATCTTTTTTTCTTATATTTTATTCTTTTATATTTCTTCTTTAAAAAAAAAATCACTTCCCTCTAGGGCTCTTAGTTCTTGTCTTTTATAGCTCCTCAACATTCCCAAACATCATTTTTTCTTTTGTTATCATCCTCCATTCTCTATTACCTTTACAAACTGTCTTTGTTGACCACTAACTTCTTGTTTTTTGTTGGAGGTTGCTCTTATGCTGGTGCCTTAGATCCTTATTTCATTTCTAGCCAAGTGTCTCATTGTCTCTTATATGCATTTTCATATGAAAGACCAAAATTGCATTCTTAGCCTTTTCTTTCTTTGTTTCTTTCTAGTTTTGTTAATAAAAGCCCCTTTCTTTTATGCCATACAAAGCCTCATACAGAAAGCCTTCAAACAACACGAGTAAGCTTAAATTTTCATTTTTTTGTTCATTGTGGGCTTTTCCTTTTTCCCTTTTTCCTTTTCTTTGGTTGTTTAGGCTTTCTTTTTTTCATTTTGGGCTAACTTTTATGGCCAACTTGGGCTATTCTTCTATATCTTTTTTTCCTATTATGGGCCATTTCTTAAAGCCAAGTTGGGCTCATGTTTTGGCTTATAATTGGGCACTTAGTTAGGCCTCACTATAGGCTATGTAATAAGCTATATTTAGGCTTTTAAATGGGGCAAGTGATGGGCCCAAAAATGGCCTTGGCTCATGCTAGGCCCCCAACATCAATTGACCCTAAAAATAAATTAAATTAAGGTAAATTTTACGTACAATAAGCTTGAAAATCTAATTACAAAATTAAAATAATCAAATCGATCAAAGCTAATACATCCGAATCTAAATTACAATTGAACATGATCAAATTACTTTGGAGAAAATTAGGTGTCTATAATGATGTACTGGAAAGTGTTGAATATGTCAACAAAAAGTGAGATCTATGTTAGCCTATATGCCTTAACACAATAAGATGTGGCGTATTGAGGTGCGCTAAGCATGTCAATAGAAAGTAGGATCTATGTTAACCCATATGCCTTAACGTGATAAAATGTGAATTGTGATCTAGAGTTTGAAAAAATGTGATAAAACTACATCCATCTTCATTATGATACTTCCTGTACCAAGTTACTTGTAAGAAAGGATAGTGTAATTCAAATATATGATTTGAAAATGTATTGATATTGACAAGTAAATATAAGTAATCAAAGATGCTATAAAAATGTAAAAGACTTGGCTATATATAGTACTCTTTTAGGTGAACAGTGTTCCAAGTCCTTAAGTTAGGATTACGTTCATGTCCTCCATCCTTTAAACTTCAAAACTAATGACAGTTGAAATTCTATATGTCCCTTCTCAGTTAGGATATACCTTTTTCCTTTCATCTGTCGATTTACTGGTTTTGTAGTTTTTCAATACCAAGTCATTGACCTAGAAATGCCTATGCTTGACTTTAGAGTTATATTACTTGGTGACTTGTTAGGCCCTAATAGCAATTTTGACTTTAGCCAAGTCCCTAGTTTCTTACAATAAATCCAAGTTAGCCCATAAAGTTTCTTCATTCTGGGCAGGGTCATAATATATTATTTTAAGTGTATTTATGCCCATTTAGCAAGTATTACTAGCTTTATCCCATATGTCAAAGTAAAAGGCATTTCATTAGTTTCCAAATGGTCTATAGTCATAACGGCCCAAAGTATACTAGGTGTTTCCTCTACCAATGCCCCTTTTGCCTTATCCAACTTCTTCTTGAGGGCAATTAGAATCTTTTAGTTCATGGATTCTACTTGCCCATTTGTTTAAAGATGGGTTATTGAACTATGCACCAGAGTTACTTTGAAATTTTGATAGGACCTTTCAACTTGTCAGCTTGAAATTGTGTTATATTATATACCATAATTGTGTGAGGGAGAACAAACCTACACACAATATGCTTTCAGACAAAGTGTTTCATTGCTTAAACCATGATAGTGACCACTGGTTCTACCTTTACCCATTTTTTAAAATAGTCATAGACCACTATCATGAACTTATTTTGGGCAATCGCTATAGGAAATGGTCCCAGAATGTCAATCCCCCATTGTGCAAAAAGCCATGGATTGAAAATCTTATTAAGGGCTTCTGTTGGTTACCTAAAGATGGTGAATTTCTAGCATCACACCTTTTAACCAACTTCGTTGCATATTTCTTTGTGGGCTAATAATAACCTTGTCTTATTGTTTTTAATGCTAGTGCTCGCCTAGCTACATAATAGCCACACACCTCTTCATGGATTTCTCTTAAAACATACTCTACTTTAGATAAAAAGACACATTTGAGAATGGGGTTGAAAAGGCTTTCTTGTATAGGATGTCTCCCACTAATGCAAATCATGCTACTTTTTTTTACACATTCTTACATTCTGTAGAGTCAAATGGTACTCTATTATAAGGCACGTTTTAATAAGGATTATCCAGCTATCCTCTTCTTCTATACATAGGTAGGTACGACTTGCAAGTACTTGGGTGTGGGTATATACCCTAATAAAATTTTTCCACATTATCTTATCTCAATAAATGTTACCAACTTGGATAAAGAGTCAACCTCAGTATTGTTAGAATAAGAAACTTGTTGCAAGGTCACTAAAGTGAAAGATTGACTCAGCTGGCATATGATTGCTTGTTACTTGGTAAGCATGGGATTCTCGAATTCATATCCACCATTCACTTGACAAGTGACCAACTAGGAAGCTATATAAACTATTAAGTTTTTTTATGTTTAAACTTGTAGCTGATTCAAGTCTTGCAATAAGGATTTCATACTCAGCTGTATTTTTGGAGATAAAAAAATCAAAAGATAATCCATCCTGTCACTTCTGTCTTTTTGGGCTTAATAACAAAATCCCTTGCACCAAGGCCATCTTTTCTCAACAAACCATCCATGTATAACAACCATGTGTGCTTTAGTAAAGGACCTGCTATTAAAGGCATTGAATAATTTAGGGGGTGGTGTAAGGGTTCGGTTTATCTATCTTTTGTGTCTGTTATGGTTCTAGTTAGAGCTATTATGTTTAGGGATTTAGAGGTATAAAAGGAGGCTGATTTTAGGTTTCTAACTCAAACATGAAAGAACATTTGGTGAGTAAGTTTGCTCTAGCCTAAGTCTTGATGGCTTTCTTTGGCTTATATTCAATATGAAATTTGCTAAGTTAGACGTTCCATTTCATCATTCTTCTTGAAATGTCTATGTTGTGCAGGGTTCTTTTAGTGGCTGGTCTATTAGCACAACTATGGTATGTGCTTGAAAATATTATCTCAGTTAACAAATTGTTGTATCTATCTTCTCTAACCTTGTGTAATTAACCTCTCCATTTTGTAAGGCTCAACTAGCGTAATATACTTGCACTTGGTTCCCATTGGCCTCATTTACTAATATTATTACCACCATTTCACTAGAAAATATAGATATACATACAAATGTTCGCCAATGATAGGGCTAGCAAGTAAAAGTGGTGAATGAAGATATTGTTTGAGTTCTTTAAAGGCTTTTTGACATTGCTTATCCTATTTGAATTTGGTAACACTTCAAAGAACTTGAAAAATGGCAAACACTTATCTGCCAGCTTGGACATAAACTTATCAAGGGTTGTCACTTACCCTATTAATCTTTGCATTTCCTTAGTAGTATGTAAGAGATTCATGTTCAAGATTACTGTCACTTTCTCGAGATTTGCCTTTGTTATAAACCATGAAACCCACTAACTTTCCTACCTTTACGCTAAATATACACTTGGTAGGGTTTAACTTCATGTTGTACTTTTTTAAAATGGTAAAGGCCTTTGATAGGTCTTGTACGTACTGTTCTAATGAGAGGATTTTCACTAGCATATCATCTACATACATCTCTAAAGATCATCCAATTTGCTTCTTAAAAATTTTATTCACCAATCTCTGGTAAGTGATCTTTTCATTTTTCAGCCCAAAAGGCATCACTGTGTAACAAAATATACTGTCCCTAGTCATGAAAGATGTCTTTTATTAATCTGCCCTTACCAATTTGATTTGATTATACTCCAAAAAAGTATCCATGAAACTCAAGTATTTCTGACCTGTAGAGGAGTCCACCAATCTATCCACTAAAGGCAGAATAAAGTTATCGTTAAGGTACACCTTATTTAGATCTATAAAGTCTAAACACATTATCCATTTACCATTCATCTTTTTCACTAAAACTACATTGATGAGCCAGTCAGGATACTTGATGTATCCAGCTGCTAGCAACTTATCCACTTCTTCTCGTACTACCTTAATTTGTAAGGGTAAACTTTTTTTTCTTCTATTTAACTAGTTTGGCATTTGGATCAACATTCAAGTGATGAGCAATAACATATTCATCAATATCGCTAAGTTTGCCATAGGCCATGTAAATACATTGACATTTTTTTTGCAAAATATTGTATAACATATCTCTTACCTTAGCATATAATAAAGATCATGTACCTTACCCCAATAGGCATGGGAAATTTAACCTTTAAGTAGTAAATGATAGTCACCATATTAGTTTTTTTAATCTATGGCCTACTAAAATTTAGACTATAAGTGGAAGGTTGATTAACCACCAGAAACTCTATCAATGTCATCAATGCGTGTTTGCCACCCCCATTGTAACTAGCAAAATGATAGACCCTTTCACTGCAATAAGTTGATTAGTAAACCCAAAAATAAGCTTTAATGGCCTCAAATTTTCATCTATGAACCCCATTTGTTTAAAGGCCAATTATTAAATAAAATTAATTTTGCCACCACTATCAATTAATATTGGTTATACTTGATAGTTGGCTATCATTACTATGACACCACTATAGGGTTGTTGCCATTATTTATAAGGATGTCAGTATCATTCTCTAAAAATTTCACCTACCAATCTTCAACCTTCTGCTTTTTAAGTGCAACATCAATGATAATGACATTACGTAAATAGGACTTACGTTTTGATTTACTATTCACCCAATCCTCAATGGCCATTACAATAACATGAATGATGTTGTTGATTGAGAATTTGTCTGTAGCTTTCTTTTGGCGAGCCTCTTCTATCTGGTAGGTCTAGCCCTCAACTTGCTAGCGAGTATTTTTCTCATGGTTTTGGAAAAGTGTGGGCTTATTAGCTTATAGGGTAGGTTAGGTATTAATAAGGCTTTCCAATCTTTCAATCTCTTTCTAGAAAATAATATACTTATCAGTAGAATGCCCCCTAATTGATGGTAGTTATAATGTCTTTTTTATTGGGGTTGGTTTAATGAGCATCTACTTGGAGGTCTTGCCTGATTAGTTCTTTGGTTAGCTTTTAAGCAAGACCTTGACTAATAGCATTCGAGGTTCTATTTTGGCTTTATTGGTTAGACTATGTTTAGGAGCTTCTGTTGTTGCTGTTGTTGTGCTAGTTTTTTCTTCTTTACTAGGCTTGGGTTTGACGATTGTTATGAAATCATTGGCTCGATGTATCAATCTACCTATTCTTTCCTTGTGAACGCCTTTGGCATTGGTCACACCATTCTACCCTATCTGCGGCCTTAATCTCTTCAATTTCAACAAATTTCTAGCCTTTTCATACGGTTGGTATAATTGTTCTAGTTTGTTCTTTATCAATAAGTACCTTAAATGAGCATGCCTTACTCCAAAAGTAAAGGCCTGGATCGCCAACTCAACGTTTAATGGTTGCATTAAACCTTTTTAAGTATTTTCATAAAGTCTCTTCAGGTTTTTGCTTTATGGCTAATAAATTCACAAAAAGCATGCATCAACCCTACTACTCAAAAAATGTGCCAAATATTGCCTATTGAAGGCATTAAAATTATCTATGGTGGTAGGGACCATTGAATATAACCATGTCCTAGCTCTTTCAAGTAAGATAGTGGAGAAAACCCTATACTTCACTTATCAAAAGCGTTATGTAGGTCCATAAATATTCTAAAGTGGTCTAGATGGTCCTTTGGTCCGGTAGTCTAATTGTAGATGTCTTTTGGTGGTTTGAAAAAGGTAAGAATGTTAGCTTGTCTGGTAATGGGGGTAAAAGGGTTGTGATCATCCTCAAGCCACTGAAGATCTTTATTTTTCTCTTTTTTTTTTTTTATATCAACTAGTTCTTTGCATAGGGCAGTAATTTACATATGTTAGTTTGACATTGGATTTTGTGTGTTACGATCATGATTGTGTTATTGTCACGTATGGTTTTGGGGTAGGTATTTTCAAGGTGGATTAAGTTTTGAGGTGGTTGTGGTGGTTCCCTGAAAAAAAAATGCTGGGCTTTCTTTGGGGTGGTGTTGTTCTTGGGGGGGTATTGTGTGGCCTATTAATACTATTGGAACAATTTTTGTTGAGTGGCAACCTAAGCATTTAGGAATTGTATATGAGCCATGAGGACTTGGTAAAAATTTAAAGAAAGTTGTTGCATGATAGGTTGGTACATAGGGATTTGTGGCATTGGAAGTGAAACTTGTCTAGTAAAAGTCATAAGAGGAATGTTTGGCCATTGGCTGGCATTAATGGATTGTAATGAGAGGATTTACGCTATGGGTAGTTGGGCAACAGGGTTTGAAGGTTCATTACAATGGTGTGGACCAATGGTAGTGTTAATGTTACATTTAGAGATAAAACCACTATCAAGTTTTGGTAAAATCCTAAGGGTTATGAAGTCCATGCATTTAGTGTTGTTGGGGAACAGAAAGTTTAAAGAAGGAATGTTTAGTGATGGGATTTGAAGAGTTGGTAGAAAGATTGTTGCACCTGTAATGACTGTAGATTGAGTAAAAGCATTAATGGTGGGTGTTAAAGTTTTAGAAAAATATGGTAGATGCAACATGGCTATCGTTTCCACAAATGGCAGCAATTGTTGTTTGTATTTTTAAGTTGTTTTAGCTAGAAGAAAGGAGGTGAAGTAGAAAATGATTGTGAGCTGAAATTAGAAAACACGATCAAGGAATATTTAAGTTGTTCTCTAGGGCACGTTCTGACGCTCAAGTCAATTAAACTCCTGAGGTATGGAAGAAAGGAAGGAAAAATGTTGGACATAGTGAAGTGCATGAAGGAAGTTTTCCATGGAAAGAAAAGCCCAGAGTGTAGTGGTTATCTCCTACGTACCTAATCTTTCGATTACCTTATGTGTGAGGCCAAAAGGTAACTTGACTGAGATAATTGATAGTTGATAGAATATTTGTGTAGAGCTCGAGAAGGGTTCACGTGAGTAGTTGCCAGTCACATTTAATGATCCTAGGAAAATATGGGTCGTATTTAATGATCCTAAGCAATTTGGATGCCAAGTTATCGATTTTGAAGTGACCACCTTGATTGGATGTTTGTGGGATCTTGGGGAAGTCCTTTATTTGGTGAAAGGTGAGCCATTTCCTTAGGAGTAGGTGATGTAGTTATACGAGCATGCCTTGTCTAGTCGACGTAAGGGCACGGTTATATTGACTAAGCCTTACCAAGTTGACCATTGCCCAATTGACTTAAGCGTAACATATATAAAGTCTTTCTTCATTCACATCATTTTTCTTGTCTCAACAAATTCCTCCAACATTAGGTATCAATAACACCCTTGCCTAATCCATAAAATAATGAAAAAAAGAAAAGACATGCAAATGAACAATACCTATCTTGCACAAGTAGCCCTCAAGGTCTAAAAAAGAATAAGATAAATTATATAATTAGTCATCTCATTATATAGGTGTTTTTAATACGATCATTTATCTGTTAATTTTTTAATTTAGTTACTTAAATTTGAGCAAATATTTTTTTTATAATTTAATCATTAATCTCTAATGGTGCATTGATGTGATAGTTACATCACATTAGTGAGCATGTGCCAACAATCATGCTGCATAACATACAAATAGCTTATAAGAAAAATAATGTGATAATGCAATGTGATGCTTGATAACTAATCCGACACTATCACATCAACATATCATTAAAGAGTAACGGTTGAGGGATAAAAAAAACACTTACTCAAATTTAAGTAATTAAATTTAAAAAATTAATAGTTAAGTGATCATTTTAAATACACTCTTATAATTTAATGACCAATAGTGTATTTTACCCAAAAGAATATACCAAAAAATGAAAAAGAAACCAGTAAAGCATTCTTCCCGCTTTCTTTCTCCTCAGATATCTCTAGACTTTCATGTAATCCAATGTCTTTACTGCTTAAACAACATAATGAAATCTCCAACCAAATTCTGCTCTTCATTGCTTAAACAACAAAATGAGAATCCCATCAGTTTCTGCTCTTTTTTTAGTTAACTTTATAGAACCAAAAGATTTTTGTATCCACCTTCTGGTGAAAATTGATTGGTTTAAGCATGGGATGAGCAGTGATAGTTGACACTTGACACCAATATCCATCATGTATCAATGATTTTTAATAAGCAACCTGCTGATGCATGATGCAGTCTGGCTCCCACTTCATCTAGGAGAAAGACAGTTATATGTGATTCAAACCATAGAGAGAAATGTGCATGACGGCCGCATTTGTCATTTATCATCATTGATCGGATAATCACGCCAGTGTTCAGGTGTTCAGTGCATTTTCGTGTTCTTGAAACTTGCAAGAATTGCAGGATGCATAGGGAATCATACAAAGCAATATTCCGAAGAATTGCATAACTTCTGAAGGAAGATAATCAACAGATTTCCTTATTCTATTTTATCAATCAGCAAAATTGATATACACCATCAAACGAGTGGAGATGGAAATAGGGCTAAGCACAGATTCAGCCCCTTCAACTCACACCACCACACCCCCCCCCCCCCCCCCCAAAAAAAAAAAAAAAATACGAGGCTTACATCGTATAAGACAGCATTGTCCTCTCAAATATGGTACACAAAATATCTCCTCAGCATCAGATTCTTGATCTCTTGTTGTGTCAAAGGTGATTAAAATCGGTAATAAATTAGGCTCAATCTGGTAATCTTAAACGGTTGAATAGCACTAGGAAACTTTGCTCAGGGACAATGTAAAGGAAACCTAGATCAGCTCCTTTGGCATACGGTCCAATGCCCTTCATATGACCATTTACAGGGATTTTGAAAATCAACAAAATAATTTCAGTTGCAAGTCACATCATATTAGTACAAAGTCCTGAACAATTTTGTTACCTTGCCATTGAGTTGGAGAAGCTCACCATCAAACCATCGTGGATTATGGAAACCAAATTCAGCTATTCTTCCCCGACCTTTGTAACATGCAACCTGGATTTTAGAGTTTTCCCCATCAATTAGATGTCTCAAAGGTCCAAATTAATGTAACCAATAAAAGGGTCCTAGAGTCCCTTCCAAGGCCATTTAGTTGAATGAGATGGTGGAGATGTTTTGGGCAAAATTTGCACCAAAGTCAATATATTGACATATATCATTCATGTTGAACACAATATATTAGTTAGACATTGCTTCTCACAATGCAACCAAAGGGATTTCCTTTTTTTTTTTTTCTTGATGAATTCAATAACTGAGCACCCACCTTTGTCAGAATGAGCATTGGAGCATGTTTAAGGCGTTACCAAAAAGTCCAATAGATAGATGTGAATAATAAAATAATTTCCTGGAAAGTTGCTTTTTGTCGATATAGGATGACAATTTATTTCATTTCATACAGCTGCAAGGCTCCCATTAGTGAATTATGAATGCTCCAGATTTTCTGCATTCTTATCATAACGAATGAGATTTGAAGGTTACACAGATCAGCTTGTTTCCATAGTGACAATCACAGGCAAAGTGTGGTTTAAATAACACCATTTTTGAAACATACAAAACAAGAGAGAGAGTAATTACCACTCCTAACTCATCTGGATACAACCCACTGTTGTGGAGGCGACTCTCCCTACCAATTTTGGCATGAAAAGTAACCTAAAGATGTAAAAGGCATATTGATTACCAAATGCACGTTCCATTAACTGAACATAATATTAACATGTGCTCACATGCTAGAAAGATGCAGGACAATTATCAATAGATTTATTTAAAACAATAAAATGAAAAAAGACCTGGCCAGCAGGAACATTGAGATCGCCAGTAAGCTTAACAGCTTCAACATATTCAAAGAACTCAACAGCTGAAGATTCATCATCTGCATCATTCCACCGGCCATATTTACGCCTCAGTTGAACTATTTCAGCTCCATAAGGACCAAATGAACCAACATAGAGGCCTAAACTTCAATAAGCTGGTATCAATCAAAGATGCTTGTATGTGGAGAAAAAGAAAAAAGATACAATAAGAATACCCACCCTCAAATGGGTCTAAATTGCCATTATCACTGCTAATTCGATTAAAATTTGTATACTCAGATAATCCGCTCCGCCTCCAAGCCTGACTAACAGCAAGCTTGACAATTTTGCGCACATCTCTAGAAACCTAAAATAAAGTTAACAGTTAGTCATCTAATTATCAAACTCAGTTATTAAATGTCAACCTATAATTAAATTTGGAGCTTCCAAACACAATGTCCATTATTTTAAGGAAAATAAATTAGAAATCAAAATCAGCATTTCCTATTTCTGATTTGGGACAAAGTAATGATAAAGCAGCTACTAAACACTTTAATTATACTCAAGAGGGGGCATAGTGATTACAATATAATTCGATAAGTATTAATGGCCAACAGCAGGAATAGTATTACTAGTTTTTATAAGTTGAATGCGTTATTAGAATCAAACATCTGCAGTGCTTCACTTACGTTATGCTTATCTCACTAAAAAAGACTTTGATATAACACCAATGAGAAGAATGTTGGTATATTATTGGTATCCCAATCTTAATTATTTGAATCCAGTATTTTAAATTTAAATCTCACCTTAGAAGAAGCCTTATCTGAACTCCAAAATGCATTGGCAACATCTGGAGGCATAAGCTCAGAAACACCTTGAGCTGCAATAGCTGCTATTTTCACCTTGGACACTATACTTTCTCCGGTGTCATTATCTAAACTCCTTTTCGGAACATGTAACAGAAAAGAATCTCTCTCCAAGTCCTTAATATCAGCTGGAAGATGAACATACACATCCTTAGTAGGAGTGTCATTATTAGGTACAAGCCCACCAATAATAAGTTTCATATCCAAATCCTTGCTTTCTTCTTCAGGAGTGCTACCCTCTCCCAAAGCAACTTCATCGGGTTGAATCTCTTTCAACTCATTAGTTTCATCTTCAGAATTCTCAGTGGATGATGTTTTCTCATCATCTTCTTGCATCAACTGCTCCATAGAATCATTAGCTATTACTTCCTCAGAAATATCAACATTCATGTCTTTGACTTTCGGCCCTGGAATTTTAGTTTTAAGAAAATTTATCACACTTTTTATTCCTTCCTCAGTTGCTTCCTTAGTATTTTTTCCCTTCTCATCACTTCTTTCTGCCTTAGTTTCACTCCCCTGAACATCTAAAACAGATGGATTCTCAACTTCAGAAGTGGATGGGATTTTTGTAGGCTTGGAATGTGGGCTGGTACTATTCATAGAACTTCCTTTTGCATGCTGCAAATAAACTACCTGCAATAGATACACAGTCAGAAGCAATTTTCCATAAATTGTATTAGAAAGCTTTAGAGCACTTGGTTTAGATATTCGTCACACGATGGTTAAGAGATGCTGTAAGACTGGCATATATATGCATGCAGAAACAAGCTTATAGATCTATAAAATAAAAATATTAAGTGCCAATTTTACACGGGAACAACATTATATGTCTAAGAATAGCCCACATAAAAATTAATCCGACTGCAGCCAGGCTCAGTTACTGAACAAACACATCAGAAGCTGTTTCATGATGTGAAGCAGAGGAAGTGACATACAGCACTGCACTAATTCAAAAGCAATCCAAATGTGGTGTTTGTGAAATGGATAACAAGCAATACACCGAGGAAGCCCAAAACAGGTGCATACAGCATTAGATAGATACTTATGAACAGAATATATGGTCATGACTAAGGAACTGAAAATGTTGAACATTCTCTTGCTTGCACTGGAATAAAACAAGTTTAAAGGATGCTCAGCCTCGGCAGTAAATCAGTTGCCCAAACATATCTCATGGATTGAAACTCCAAAGGTCCTCCAGTCACTGTCTTACTGAATGATTTTAACTCATATCAAGCAGCACAGACCCATACAAAGTAAACACACCATATACATCATTTAATTATGCTCATGGTATCAATGAGTACTCTGAGTTCACCAAATTTTGAATATGTCATAATTAGAATCAATTTTTGGCCAAAAAAAATTAAAAACCAAATTTAACTTTAAAATCTTCGAAAAATACCTCTGAGCTCGTTGTTAGGACACATGCTTGCGTAACTTTTCAATCAGGGATAACAAATGCGAAAATTACCAAAGACAAGAACATCTCAAAGTCTCATCTCCATCCAAATAGAGTAGATGTGGTCACACTCACTAAGTAGAGGTTAACTAAACCCAATATAAGAACTATATAAGGTCTTTGAAATTCCAGAATATAAACATTTATGGTTCATTTCAATTTAAGCTAGAAACTTTAAGGTACATTACTACTTCACCTGCATAAGATACGTTTCTTCATCTTGTTTAAGCACAAAAATCTCAAATAGAAGAGTTCCAGGTGATGTACTGACCAACTGCCTGCATGCAAATAGTAGTTAATAGTTATCAATAATTTACAGTACAACAAACCTTAATCATTGACAGAAAGATTTCTCTCACCTTGGACTGTAACTCCTAGCAACAAATCTACCTGTACCAGGATCATCATAGTCCTTTGAGTAGCCTACCCACCACCCCACCTGACCAATGGAAATAACAAAACTTTAATTAACACCAAAGAGAGAGAGATATCTTCTAAAGGCCTGGTTTCCTGGGCTGGTAGCAGTCCTATGTGGTTGTGCTGAGTTTCAAATATTTTAGAAATCAACAGACAATGCAAAGCATCGAGTCCATAATGAAAAACATATCTTAAGATTTGTGTTCTTATGGAATCTATTTGACCTTGACAAACATTTTAGCAATCAACAGACAATGCAAACCATATAATTCATCATTACAGATTTATATGACCTAACCTTCAAATTTACTTTCGTTTTCTTCAAGTTTCCTATTCTTTCAGGTAATGGTTACCTAAAAGTGGAAGCACTGAAACTTTTTTTAATTATACAAGACCCCTGGATAAACAGAAACTCATTATTCCCTGCTATTCATTTAAAATATTACCATGTAAATTAGCTTTATGGTCATCCACCCTTACAGATGTAAAATTTTCATTTCAGTGATTGCTTAATTTAAATATTAATAAAGTGAAACACCATTCAAACAGTTATATGACGCTTGCAGGTTACCATTATGTTCATTCATAAAATTTTTCTCAAAAATCTAAAAATCTCCAAGCTTTGGGTTCACAGTCTATTGTTAGTCTTATGTTTAAAACAGTGCACTAGTGACCAGAAGGAAGGATTATTAATAAAAAAGAACAATGGTAGAACCTAAATCCTGAGTTACCCAATACTTGATAACCAGGCCAGCTATGGTGCTGATGTGTTACTTGACCATTTTCACTGGAGGTTATTCACTAGAAAGAACACTGTCCAGGATAAGAGTTAGTAGCAACCAAAGAAATTACCAGTCCACTTCCTGTATTTCTAGACAACCATGATGCATCACGGTACCGCTCTTCATCTATGGCATTCTGCAGATAAACAATAGATTACATTAGCAGCCAAAGCATACCACATGCAATGCACATGGTTTATTTTAGTGGCTCATACAAGCTCTAACCTTCAATTGAGACATGACTTCATCTACACTGTCCTTTGAAATAACCTCTGTAATAGCAAGCTTTATCTTTGCAGCTTCTTGAAAGTCTTCCTTATCGATTGCATCTTCAAGTTGGACTACAAGGTGCAGCATTCAATCAGACAAAAAAAAAAAAAAAAAGAATTAAAATATATATATGCAATACGCATATACTTGTATAGTTACATATAAACATACATGGCATAACTAGTGCAATTGAATTGTAAAATACAAAATGAAAGTGAAGCCACCTGAGAGCCTCATTTCGACTTATGCAGTTGTAGCCATAGGATGTAAAACCTCACAGCAATATAAAGTAGTCTAAAATTCACTGCAAAAAGCATTCATGTTTATGCACCCATGCATTTGGCTCAGTGATAGGTGCATGTATTCCTGTCTCAAAGAGCGGGATTTCAATTCCCTCCCCCCCAAATAACCAAAAAACTTTTCATGTTTATGAAAAGAATAACAAAAGAATCATCTCTCTTTTTTTTATTTCTTCCCATACGAAGACCAATGCAATTCCTCCTACCCTCTTCTCCCACGTGTGAAAAAAGAGAAAAAAAAAAAGGTAAAAAAGTGCACAAGCTACATGCAGCTCTATATGCTGTCAAGTTATTACTCCGGGGGCAAGCTATCTATTTCTCATTTTCTGATGTTTAGAAGTACTTAATGGGGGCAATACGTACATGGGGACACAAATTGAACAAGAAACAACCAAATCGAGACTAGAGAGAAACAAGAAATGGGTAGCCAAAGATGGAAGTTTTAAATAACAAATAACTACGAATCTTCAACAAAATAAAAACCGACATATAGGACACTTAGAAAAAAAGGGAACGAAAACAAAAGGAGTTACATTGAGAACAGAAGCATAGCTCTCAGCCTGTTCAATTTCAGAGAAATGGCGGCTCCATCGATTCCAATCCCATTCAGAAGAAGAACTGATGTTATTATTCTTGTTGGGGTTGTTGCTTTTATAGCTGTTGTTGCAGCAGCAACGCATAGAAGAATTCTCGGGTTGCTGCCTAAAGAAAGGCCTGTTTTGAGCGGTAGAAAAACTCCAATTGCAACCAAGAACAAAGCTTAAATTGGATGATTTCTTGGCTGAGAAATCAATATAACAAAAGGGTTTTAGCTGAGGCATTGAGATTGGTTGCCCTACACCACATACATGGTTGCTCACTATCATCTTTCTATTCTCAGTACAAGGGTATCTCTCACTTTCTCTGAATCTGACTCTGGAGTTTTCCTGTTTCTTTTTTTTTTTTTTTTAAGAGTTTTGTGTTTCAACTGTGGACTGTGTAGCTATGATATTAAAAGATCAAACTTTGGAGGGAGGGGATCTCATTCGGATATATCGGACCCATTGGATAGGTGGGGATACAAGTGAATTTTCATGGCTTTACAATCTGGATTTCCTTTTAGGGGCTTTCCAAATATACCACCAAAAATTTTTTCATACATTTAAAAAAATTGTTTTAAAAACACCCACATATTAAATGTCAATTTTAACTTTTAATAAATGATAAAAATATCTTTAATAGCTTATATACTCAAAAATCATTTTTTATTTCTTAAAAATAAATTTTCAAGTGTTATAATGTGCTCTCAAAAATCAATTGTTGAAAATGTAATATAATTCTCGAAAATAAATTATTGAGAATAAAAAAATCTCTCAAAAATTCATTTCTAAAATTTTATATTGTTTTTTCGGAAATAGAATTCTAAAAGTCATAATATATTTTCAAAAATTCATTTTCAAAAATGCATAATATTTTTTAAAAATATATATTTAATTATAAACTTTAGATAATGAAAAAATAAGGATCTTTAATTTTTTTGTCACTGAAAATTATTATCAATAGACTGACAAATTTGACAATAAGGACTAATGACCGAAAAATTAGATATTATCAAATTTACTAGTTTACCAGTGACATTGTCAATGAAAATGTTCTGTATAGTGTTCAAGCTCGAACTAGCATACATATACACACAAGAGTCATCGATGTACCCATTTTTAGTTGATTATATGTGCGAATAAAAGAGACTAAGTTCTTAAGTAGGCATGGAATAAAAATATTTTTGTCTTGAGCCCAGAAAACCATGAAAACGATTTCAGTTTATTCCATGCATATTGAAAACATTGATTTCAATTCTATTCACACACATAATCAAGTAAATAGGTTCATAAGCATATGATTAAGATTTTTTATTAAAAGTGAAATCGAGCTTCTCGAATATAGAGATCCAAGAAGCCTCATAAGGCTTCTCTAAAATGGATATCCGAGAATTCTTAAAGTTTTTCAAATATCCATTTTTTATAAACTTCAAAGTTTTTCAAATATTTATTTTTGAGAAGCTTAGTTTTAGGAAGTGAAAAGAGAATAACAGAGAAAGGGTAGGAATGAAAAATAAAAAGGTTAGGGTTGAGGTGTATTTAGTAGAAATAAGAAAATGAGTTTTGAATTGGGGTATATATAGTATTAAATGGGGTGCATTTATAATTCCTTTTTTTTTATCCCAAATAAAATTCTAACAGGAGCTTTAGGGTTTTACTATGTTGTCCTTTGTCTTATTGGCTTTTCACAAGCACTTAGAAGGGTTCGTGAGTCGATGCACGATCCAAGTTGATCTCGACACGATCCATTTATTATCTATTATAAAAGTGGGTAAAGCACATGAAGGTATAAATTAATGGCAAAAGCAAAATGCTTGGGTTAAGAAAGTGGTCTACGTACCAAGTGTTATAAAATTCTTCAAAGAAAACATAGCTCTCGTTTGCCTCTAATCAAAAATAAAAAGCCCACTCTATATAAAATGATCCTAATATTTCAAATCACAAGTTTGCATATGTGATAGAATAGATGGAGAACAAAGCTAGTTGGACAAAGAAATTTAAATTGCATGGGAAGTAATGATAGGAAAAAAGTTGAGATGGAGCTGAAACAGAAAATAATCAAATTGAGAGCGGAGGAAACAAGTGCTAATTGGTAAAAGTTGGTAGAAGAATTGGTGTAACCAATTGAGATGATTTGATAGTCAATCGTTAAAAAGTTATACATAGGATTTGGTAAGAGAGCTGCCAAAGTCGATTATAGTAGCTGTCCAATTAATATTATGAAATAATTCAGTAATTTTGTTGGATTTACATTTTTGTAGAAATGTAGCCATGATGGCATATACATAGAAAAAGGTTGTAAACAATAGGATTTTTATGAATGAAAATATCAATTCTCTTTCTTATTCTACTTTTATTCTTTAAGTATATCCTTCATCTTCTTTTATTCTCTATTCTTATTCTCATTTTAATATTAGTATTACCAAGTCTAAATCTATGATAGATTGACATTAGAATAGTTAAGATCCAAATATTAAATTGAAAAAAATATAAAAAGCATCTGGTTATTATAGGAGGTACCAAGTTGAACACATTGCATGGGTATATGCAAACATTATAATAACAGATAAAAAGTATGAAGGCTACAACATTGACTGTCCAAGGGATACAAAATCAACTAGAAAGCATGAAAGATGCTAAAAATACTATTCCCAAATGGTGGAAGGATCAAAGGAAAGAAGGAAAGAAATTGAAGCCATAGTGTTAGAAAGTCAAAATTATTTCAACAAGATGCTTGACTCATTGTTTTAGAAAGGAGTGAATCTAGATCAATCAAAATTTAAAGGGATCTATCAAGCAAAGAGCTCATAAGTTACATCTATAATGCTAGCCAAAAGGTAAGGTAAAAACCCTGTTGAAATCATTGTGATTAATGAGCATGCTAAGTATAGCTATAAACAAAATGACCTTAAGATACTACCTATGTACTAGGAAGCTAGCCTTTAGAATTCTTAAAGTAGTATGCTTACTATTAAGAATTAAGACTTAGCCTTAGGATCTAACTCACTGATGAATGTGAATGCATTTGGTTCTAGGCCATAAATAAAGTTACTAATATTTAATGGTGAGAATTTATGAGGGATATTAAAGAAATGTCAAAGGTACTTTACTATTTTTGGGGTAGTTAAGCACCCGAAAGCTAGAAATAGTAGCTATATATTTAATAGGAAAGTCAGAAGTGTAGTTTGAAAGGTATATGATGCTTAAACCTAGGCTATCATGGCAAGAGTTTGGCATTTCAAGTTGGTAAATTAACATAAAAGTTCATACAAAACATAAACAAGTCGAGGACATTCCAAGTTGGCAAATGGATATAAAAGTTTATAAAAAACATAAAACAAACTAACTAAAGGACATTCTAAGTTCCAATAGCATTTTTCATACATGAACCCCATAGCTTTGGTGCACATTCTTTATTTTTTACTAAGATGTTAAAGAGATCAAAACCTTAATTAGTTGTAAAAGAATAACTAAGTATTTTTCTAAATGCAAATATTCTTTGAAATTAACAATGAAATTGCCTCAAATGGTCCATAAACCTTTTTCTTAATCAATTACCCGATGCAAGGTAATCTTTGGTAAATCTAAAAATATATAAAAAAATAAAAGTAAACTTTAAACAATTAAAATAATAAAATAATAATACTTAAAAATAAATGGTGGTATAAATAAAATACTACCCAAATCTATTTTGTCAAACTTTGTCAGATCATCTTCAAGTTGAAATGAATCAAGATTATAAGATGCATGTAACCAATTTGGAGCACAAATAAAAGCTTGCACAATCTTAAGAGTTAAAGAATTCCTATATACATTAAGTACGTGACCACTGATACTAAAAGTAGATTTAAAAGCAACTATGGATATGAAGATTACCAATACATCATGAGCTAGATGGGAAAAGTTAAGAAACCTATGGCTATTGAGTTTCCACTAAATTTAAACATCAAAGTCATCACTAGCATCATCATCAAGCTCTTCACTCAAATATTTAGCCAATTATGATTTATGTTCATCTTTGCCATGTTTAACCTTATACCTCTTATACTTAGACTTAAAGCTTTGTTTCTTTTTTGTCATTTCATTTTCACTTTCATCATTGGTAGGTTGTGACATTTGGCTCACTTGACTACTTTCACCAACTTGCTCATACTGAGGTCTAACTTTTTTTTGTATTCATTAAATAAGTTATTTATTGCTTGTTGCACTTTCTTAATCATCAACGAAGTTTCATCAGAAGAATACATTTTCATAAAGCAATATTCCACAAACAGAAGCTTTTTTGAAGAATCAAAAGAAGAAGTAATATAAACCAACATTTTCATTTTCTTTATATTACCCCAATACTTATTATATTTATCCTTCATTCTCTTTGCTATTGCATTCAACTCAACATCAAGATTTAATTACCAATCTCGCAAAGTGGAATAAACATCACATATATCATCAAGAAAAGTATTAGATGTGACATAAGAAGTATTTAAAACTTTTATGGTGAAATCATAAAATTATTGCAAGAAAAAACAAAACTTCCTAACATATGTCTCCAACACCCCATTTCCAATTAAAAGCTAACTTCTATAATAAAGATCAAGATCATCAAATGCATTAAATGCCCTTTTCAAAATTTTGCGCTACAGCCAACATCAAGTAAGTGAAATTCCATTAATCGCAAACTTTCAAACATAATAAACTCTTACTTTGAATATGTTCATTCACAACACACTCTTTAAACTTGACTAACCGAAAAGATGATTGTTTTAAATATTTTACTACCCCTCTAACACTAGCAAATGATTAATTCATTTTCTTCAATCCATCATAGACAATAAGACTAACAATATGAGTAATATATCTTAAAAGAAGATATTTACCTCTTAAAATACTAGTTTCGGCATAGTTAAATTTCTTCCTCAAATATGAAATTGCAACATCATTGGAACTAATATTATCCACTTTAATAATAAAAATCTTATCAATCCCCCAATCAAGCAAACATTTCTTAATCCCCTTGCCAATGGCTTTACCTTTGTGATTAGGAATGAGATAAAAATTTAACATCATTTTGTTTACTTTCCAATTTTTGTCCATAAAGTGAGCCGTAAGACACATATAATCGACTCTTTGTAGTGAGGTCTATGTGTTGGTGGTAAGAGATATTCTTATGAAAGATAATTTTGTGAATGGCCTCTAATGATTCATTTCACCAATATAAAAGTTGATAACGATCCCTAGCAACTATTCATCATGATGGTACATAAAATCTAGAACATGCAAATGACATGCAATGCCTAAATCCTTTCCCTTTTACAAATTTAAAATGCAACTCATCTAGAATGATCATATTAGTTACACTTTTCCTAAAAGCATCTTGATTAAATTTTCATGCGCCTACAGACCTTGTCCCTTCCAATAGCAACACTAATTCTGTTTAAGTGGCACCCCTACTAGCACGAGAAAATTTTTTACAAGAAGTCATGTGATTCTTTAATATAGTGATTCCATTTTTTTTAGGATTAGAAAAAAATTCTCTATCACAATAATTACACTTAGCTTTACGATTACCTTTCGCGTTGATAAATTTGGTGAAGTAAACCCATAACTCTGACCATAGTTTAGATGGTCATCTCATTACTTGGGAATTTGTAATTTCATTTCTTGTTACTTCATTTCATGTAAAAAGGTTGAAAGGTTGGTTGTGTTTGATTAAATGTAGAATCTAAAGTCATATCATCCATTTCATTTGACATCTTCAAAAAAATAATCAAATTATGTCCAAACAATAAAAAATAAATAATTAAATTATATCCAAATAATAAAAAAAATAATTAAATTATATCCAAACAATGAATAAAAGTATAATTATATAAAAAAATGCAAGCATTTGTATTAATTGAAAGTGGGTTGTTTAAAGAGAATTGCATTTGAAGCATACTTTACAAATTAAATGATGGTAAAATTAAAGCACATATAGAAATTAGGATACATACTATTGTTCAAAGAGGCCATATTATCTTGATAAACAAATACACTAAACTAGGAACTTACATGAATTGAGTAAACAAATACACTAAACTAGAAACTTACATGTATAACATTTGAGCAAACACTAGCTAAAAGAGTCTACCTAAGAAGTAAAAAAGTAAACTGTAAAAAAGAGTTCACGGTGGCGTTTTAGAACAACAATTCACCTAATCAATTTTTGAACAACAATAGCACAAATAGAGAGACATAGAGTATTGGTATTCCAAGTTCAAAAAGGATAATCGAATATTCTTAAAATAAGAACAACAAAACTATTTTGACACTTTGTAAATCTACTAGTAACATTACACTTGTATTTTATCCCTTATTTTGTGAAGCAATTATTCATTTTTGAAATAATTCTTTTTTGTTTTGTAAAAAGAGGAAAAAAGGTAGGGAAGATGGTTGTTTATTCTTTTATGCATTGTTCTTTGGTTTTTTATGCTCGATGTGAATTGAATCTAGTATACTATGAAGTAACAAGGCCTCTTCAACCCATTTGTTCTTCTATACCTTGCTAGGATTGGTTGTAGATTGCTTACCATCAATATAAGAAGTCTTTGGTCAATACTTGTATTCCTTTTTTTCATAAAAAATATTCTATATATTACATTTTTACTAATAATCTTATAACGGGTTTGTGTTTTGCAGTGATGTGGTGGATAGTGCTCTAATATACCATTTTAGCCAATAGATGTACTATAAATGAGTAATAAACTCGGATGATGTCGTGATTTGGTCCCTTATTAGTTATACTATACATGTTGATATAAAGTGATCGTATTTTAGTTAGTTGGTGTATATAACTAGCAATTGCAAACCCATGATTGAATGAAAATGATTTATTCAAATAAGTTTTTTGTAGCCAACAATGTTTTCCATTTTTGTAATAGCCTATTATTAAAAACTAAAAATTCAAATCTAAAGATCATTTTCATTACATAAATTGAAATTTTTGATAATTCAATGATAGAGGAAAAATGGAAGGTCAAGGTGGCTTAGGGACTTATGGTGGCTATAGTAGTTGTTGACCTCATTAAAGGAATATCTTATTTTGTGACTTGTTGATCTTTGCAAACTTCAATCTTGTGCCATTTTAGGGAGTTTCTATTAATAGCAAATTAGAGGCAGAAAAGTAGAAAAATGAAAAAGCCAAAAAGGCAAGAGGGAGAAAGGTAAGAAAGCAAACTAAGTCTAAGTCTTTAAGAGTGAGAGGCAATCAGGCAAAAAGGGGTATAGGTGGGTCTTGATAAGGGTTAGAAGTTAATGAGTTAAGTTTAGGGTTTTTTTAGTTGGGAATATACATATTTACCTTTACTTAATAGAAAGTTAATTAATATGGTCTATTCAATTATTAGGTTTGAAAATAAAGAATCGACTAAATCAATTTAACCTATCAAAAAAATAGACTATAATTAAAATCAATAAGAAGAAATTGAATTGACTATATTTCATTGGTTTCGATTTGTTAAATCGATTTGAATCGATTTTTATTCACCCCTAGAAGATATAGCTAAGATAGCATTTAGAATACATCATGGCCATTATGAATTTAAGGTAATGTCATTCAGTCTCATAAATGCACTTACTACTTTTCAGTCCTTAATGAATTTTATATTTTTCAATTATTTAAGGAAGTTCGTATCAATTTTTTTTATGACATTCTTGTATATAGTCCCAACTTGAAGGATCATGCAAATCATTTACAAATTATCTTAGATATATTGAGGTTGAACCAATTGTGTGCTAAAAGACGTAATGTTTTTTTAATTAAAAACAAGTAGAATGCTTTGGACATATAATAATAGCCAAAAGAGTAGCAACTGATCTTGCAAAGGCAGAGCGAGACTAGCCACAACCTAGAAATTTGAAATCTTTGAGAGGGTTTTTAAGATTAACTGAGTATTACAGGAAGTTTATTAAAGGCTATAGGGTGATAAGCAAATCTTTGATAGATTTGTTGAAAAAGGATGGGTTTGAATGGACTCTTCAAGTTGTAAATGGCTTTCATCAACTCAAACAAGCCATGGGTAGTGCACCGGTTTTAGTTTTACCAGACTTTAACAAACTTTTTTGTTTGGAGACAAATGTTTGTAGCATAAGAATTGGAGGTACCTTATCACAAAAAGGGAGATCTAGCTTATTTAAGTAAAACATTAAGGCCAAAGCATGTTGATCTGTTTATCTATAAAAAGTATCTTACCATTCTAAATAGCAATCTTTAAATGGATGCATTATTTGAAAGGTGGCCCTTTTGTTATCAAAATAGACCATAAAGCCTTAAAGTATTTGTTAGCGCAGAAGATGACCACTGCTATTTAAAATGAAGGCCTGACCAAATTGTTAGGGTTGGACTACTTAATACAATATAGATAAGATAAGATGAATATTTTGGTTAGTGCTCTTTTTAGGAGAAATGAAGAAGAAGCACAATTTATGGTATGCATTCTACGCTTATTGTTCCAAACCATGTGAAAGAGGTGAAACAAAGTTATACTGGTGATTTCTCGATCTAAGAATAAATTAAGGCAGTGATCATACAACCATCCACACCATCCTAATATTCATTCATCAATAGGGTACTATAGTATAAAAGAAAGGTCTATATTGGCAATCGTTTTAAAGAGGACACTAAAATGTATATGCTACTTACTATTGAGCGAAACTTCATTTTTATTGGCCCAAAATGAAGAAGCAAGTTCAAGAGTATATGTGATAGTGTGATATTTGTCAAAGAAACAAAGATGAACATGTCCCCTACCTAGGTTTTTTATAACCTATACCTAATCCTAAACAAGTGTAGGAAGTAATCACCATGGATTTTATTAATGGTCTTCCTCAATCTCAAAAGCATAATTACATATTAGTCATCGTTGATAAGTTCACTAAGGATGCTCATTTCGTATCACTTTCTTATCCTTATATGACACTTAAGGTAGCAAGTTTACATTTAAGCCAGGTTTATAAGTTACATGACATTCCAAGGATAGCACTCCATTATGAAGTTATTGGGTAAAACAGTCAGTCTTAAAATAGCTTACCATCTTAAAATTTATGGACAAATAAAAAAAGTAAACTAGTGTATGGAACACTACTTGAGGTGCATGTGTTTTATGAAACTAAAAACCTGGGCCCCAATGCTTATCCCTAACTGAGTGGTGGCACAACACTAGCTACCACACTACACAAGGAATAACACCATTTCAGGTGTTGTATGGATATAAGCCTCCTGACATAGCTTGGGATGCCATCAATTTTGTAAGAGTATCTACTCTGGAGAAGTTATTAAAAGATAGAGAACAAATCAATAGGCTAATGGTTGATCAACTGGTGAAGGCTTAATAAAGAATGAAGTATTATACTAATAAAAGGATGAATGAAGTTTATTTAAAGCTACAACCTATTAACAAACATCACTTACTTTCAAAAAAAGTTTAAAGCTCTCTTCAAGGTATTGTCATAACGTATGGATCTATGGATGTACTACTAAACATAGACTTAAGGAGTTACCACAAATCTTTTTTATCTAGGTGCGATTGGCCACCTAACTGAATCTGTCCCATTTAAAGATGAGTCCCAAAATAGACTTAGGTATCTTTAAATAGTAGATTCTAAAATCCATGAAATCATATTTTAGGTTTGGAAGTGTAATTACGTATGAGGACGGTTATAGCACCCTCATAGCATCCATCCAAAGAACGGTACCAGTTTGATTTCAAATTATCGAAGCCTTAACCACATTTATGATTTATCAAAAATATTTAATATTGAAAATTGATCTTAAAATTACTCAAATAGTTTGGTAGCAATTTAAGATATTTTTTCACCTTAGGAGTATTTATAGAGACTAGTGTCTCATTTTAAAAGGACTCTATCGTCAGATTCATTAAAATATTTCATTCACATAAAATAAATAGTAAAATCCTTCAATAGTTAGGCAAGATTTATTTTATTGCAGATCTCTCAATAGTTTGGTGAGATAAATTTATTATTAGAAACTGAATTAAATCTTCCAATAGTTTGGTAAGATTTAATTTAAGATGCAAATCCTATAAAAGTTTGGTAGAATAAAATTCAAAATATTTTATTAATAATTAATTTCTTATAGAAATTAATTTATAAAATTCTTTAATAGTTTGGTAGAATTCATAAATTTAAATTCATGAAAAGCTTTCTAATAGTTTGGCAAGATTCATGAATTTATTTTAAAATATTTTTTGTTTTTTAAATAAATAAATAAAATGAAATTCATAAAGGCATTTAGAATAAATAATGTGTTACTCAGTTTAAAATGATAAGTAAAATAATAATTTAGGATAAAATAAAATAAAAATCAAATCAAATCAAACTAAAATCAAACTAAAATCAAAATAGAAAATAAAATAAAAAAGAAAAGCCAAACATTGCGATTGGGTCGGATTGCTCCACGGGTGACGTACGGATCCTAGTTGGGTTTATGGGACTCAGGGGTCTTTCCCTACATGATGTCATTTCAGTTTTATATAAAAGCTCAAAATACTTTATTTTTTGTCAAAAATAACCAATCTTTTATCTCTCTAAACTGTTTTCTCTCCAATCTCTCTCTATGACATCTAGAAATTCAAGCTAATTTCTAGAAGACGGTGAAAAACCCAAAAATGGCCAGAATCCCAAATTTCGATAACTTTGAACTTCAAACTTAGTCGAAAAATTCAAGCGATTTTCTAGAAAATAGAAAAAAAAAGTTTAAAAACATTTCCTAAAAAATCTAAAAGACCCTAGTTCCCAGAAGTTCAAACTACCTTGAAATCCACCCATAAACCTCACCAAGTCTAAAAGATTCCAGAAATGTACTAAAAAGCAAAAAGCCTTTAACGCCTTAAAATTGTCCAGATCCTTTAAAAAACCCAAAAAATTATCCCAAAATTTATCCAAAAATCCTAAAACTAAAATGCATCCTTTCAAAAATTTCAAAAGTCAAAACCTAAAAAACAAAAAGGTCCAAACCCTAAAAACTCCCCCTAAGATTTCTAGAAGCCATTGAATAAAAAACCCTAAAAAACCTTCTCCCATTTTTGTGTCCAGATCTTTCTCGTGTGTGGTCAATTGTTGTTGGTTTTATAGAAATCAAACATCTTTTAATTTTGGAAAAATTTACCTAGTTAATTTCATTGATTTTTAGGGTTTAATTCTTGGACACTTGATTTCCAAAATTGTTCCATTAATTTGTAGATTTGATGATTTCCCAAAACATGATTTTTCTTTCCTTTTTTCTTATATTTTTTTATTTTCCCTTTTTTTTACTTTTTGACTTAAAAAAATAAATAGAATAAAAATAAAATAAAATAAATAATATTAAATAATATTAATATAATAAAATAAAATAAAATTTTCTATCTGGCTCAAAGCTTCCCAATTGGGCCTAATTAATGGTTGAAGGTCCGTTTTTTATCCCAAAAAAATTTTGAACAAAATGGGATGGCTACAGTTGCCATTCTTTGCATAGTTTTTGTAAAACAAGAATTGCACAAAGATAAAAGATATCCATTTGTTTGGGTTTGAAAAATCAAATCAAAGTTCAAAGTTAAAATGATTTGGACAAAGTCAAATTAAAATGTGAAAATGACTAACTGAATCAAAGTTAAAAGTGACAAGGTGTGCCAGAATGAAAATGATTGGGACTGAGCTGCGAGTTAGAAAATTAAATGGTTTGGATTGAACAAGACTGAGAGAATGATCAAAATTGAACTGCAAGTCAAAAAATTAAAATAATTTGATTCGAGCCAAGATAAAAAACGAGTGACTGGGATTGAACCGTAGGTCAAAAAACTAAAATGACTTAGACCAAGCCAAGGTAAAAAATGAGTGACCATGATTAAACCACAGGTTAGAAAAATAAAGCGACCTAGATCGAGCTAAGGTAAACAATGAATGATCGAGATTCAACCATAAGTCAAAAAAATAAAGTGACCTAGACTGAGTAGAGGTTGAAGATGAATGACGGAGATTGAACTCAGGTTAAAAAAAATAAAATGACCTAGACTAAATTAAGGTCGAAGATGAATGACCAGGGTTAAATTGTAGGGCAAAAAAATAAAATGATTTGGATCGAGCTGAGGTAAAAAAGAGTAACTGGCATTAAACCGTAAGTCGAAAAAATTTAAAATTTTTAGCTTGAAATCCAAAGATTCACAATTTGAAAATTCAAGGGTTTGTGTCAAAGATTTGTAAAGCTCCAAAATAGAAATTGAAATATTCTAAGACTTCACAAAAAATCACAAAGATTTCAAAATTCATAAAAAGTCAAGATTCGTAACAGTTTACAGATTTGCAAAGATTCCAAGTTTCACAGAAGTTCCAAATTCGTAAGGGTTTCAAATTCGTAAGAATAGCAAATTCGAAAGAATTCAGATTCACAAGGTTTTAAAGATTCGCAAGACTTTTAGTTTCACAAAAATCTAAAGATTCGCAAGAAATTTTAAAATTCACAAGAACTTTAAAGATTCACAAGAATTCAATTTTGCAAGAGTTTTAGATTCTCCAAAAGTTCAAGTTTGCCAAAATTTCAAATATTTGTAAAAGATTTAGGTTCATAAGAAATTCAAGTTCGTAAAAAGTCAAAGATTCACAAGAATTTCAATTTTGTAAATATTCACAAATTGTACTTCACAAACAATATTTAAAGATTCACATTCAACAGATTTAAAATTTCATAAAAAAATTCATAGATCAAAGATTTTAAAGCTCACCTCCCAAAATTCAAAAGTTTTCATTTGAATATTTTAGAGCTTCACCTAAAATTTCAAATATTCTCACTCAAAAAATTTTAGGATTCACATCTAAACTTCAAAGATTCTCATTTGAAAAAATTTGGGATTCAAATCCCAAATTTCAAAGATTCTCATTCAAAATATTTTAGAGATTCACATCCAAAATTTCAAAGATTCTTATCAAAAAAATTTGGGGTTCACATCTAAAATTTCAAAGATTCTCATTTGAAAACTTTTAGAGATTCACATCCAAAGTATCAAAGACTCACGTTCAAAAAAATTAGAGATTCACATTCAAAGTTTCAAAGGTTCACATTTGAGAAGCTCCTTTAAACAAAGGCTCTATAGCTTTAAAAGTTTGGAATGTTTTCCTTGTAAAAAAAAAATCTCATCACGGAAGATCTTCCTTATTCAAGAACTCAAAAGTCAAAAATTTCCTCCAACCAAAGTCAAATTCTTGTGTGTGGCAAATGTCATGATGCAAATGTCTTCTACATGTTGCAAATGTAACATTCCAGATTCTCACTAAATGATATAAATGCATGTTTTAAACAATAATGTAAATATCATACTAA
The DNA here is from genome assembly GCF_047325235.1 of Durio zibethinus. Lineage (NCBI taxonomy): Eukaryota > Viridiplantae > Streptophyta > Magnoliopsida > Malvales > Malvaceae > Durio > Durio zibethinus. Next base: position 19,770,875 of record NC_143178.1, read on the forward strand.
GATTCAAAAATTTTTTATATGATGCAAATGCATGCCCCAACCATGATGCAAATGTAATTATCAAGGAATTAAATACAATGTAAACATAATGTATGTAATGCAGATATTACTAAATCAATGCCGTGAAATTCTAATTGTGGTAACAAAGTTCTTAGTACTCCACTATCTCACATATTCCTTCTCAACTTCTTAGCATTAATAATCTTAGAACAAATTCCATCATTTGATCCATGTTGTTTTCCTCATCTGGTCATAAGTCACAGGTTATGTTGATCAATCCATCATTGTATTCACACCTATGTCACCTTATTTACCCATTTTTAAATCATTTCTTAGGCTTTTTTCACTTTTCTTATCTTGGATTTCTTTTAAAAGAATAGAAAAATCTTTTACGAACATTGTTATTCATTTATTTATCGTCATTCCAATTTATGACACATATGATACATTTTCTCAATTCATTTGGGGGATGCAAACAAGAAAAATGGGTATTCATTATAAAAAAGAAGTCTGGCCAATAACAAATTAAAGGTGATCAAAAGTAAAATACTTTGGAAATGGGGTATTGACATCCAGGATAATGACTATTTAGATAATTTTAAACTCTAACTCAAAATTCTCTTTTAAAAACACATTCCATCAGTATCCATGATCTTTGAGCCAATAATCATCCTTATTCCTGAGATCCTCACATGAAGTTATTTTTTCAAGTTTTCATATTCATTTAAATCACGTTTTTGGGTTTTTAGTTTAAATCTTCCATTTTTTTTTATTTTTTTCGTACATCTCATCTTTATCTTTTTAATTTCTCTTTACCCTCAATCCATCAATAACACTTGGATCAAAACCCCAAACAATCCAATGACAAACTCGTCTTAGTTCAATTCATGATTCTTCGATTCGAGTATTCATATTATATCAAAATGGACTTTTAAGGGATGTAACATAAGCTAGGGTGAGGGGTTATGAAAAAAATGGACAAAGCAGGCCCAAATTATATTTGAAGGATTATCAAACCAAAGATCATTTCATTTCATATAAAGTACCTTGATATTTTGCCTCGTCAATTTCTCTTTCATTTTTTTTTCTTTTCACCATTTTTCAAGAAGCATTTCAAACTTTGTCCTAGTATGAGGTGATCCTTGGCTAGGGTTTCTTAAAAGAAAATTTTAACAAGCTCAAATGGTATGATAAGGGATAATTTTACTCTTTTCATGAAGGATAGAAGAAACATGGCCATTTATCATTTTTAACATGAATACTCTCAATGGGAAATATTGATTGACCAAGAACAGACTTGTTAATGAACCATTGCAAATATCATGTATTCATCACATTCACCTTTCAATAAATGAAATTCTTCACCCAATTTATCTTCTTTTATTTAGTAGTTCTAGTAAATCAATATTCTAAATTTATCAATCGCATCATCATGAATGATATTTTCAAAATCAATCCCTGAATTACTATCGCAACTGTCTAAACATTCATTATTAGGAATCAAAGAATGGATATGGAGAAAAGATATAAGAAGGTAAAAGTATATAATGGTAATTTACACGAAAAAGGAAATATCATGAAAATACATCACATCTGCCATTTATATTAAAATAATGAAAAATAAGCTAAAATTAAATTACATAAAAGAGAAGTCCATCATTCCAAAAAAGTCTTAAGATGATAACTAGTTTCAATTAGTCTTTTCAAATCTTTCTTAAAATTATGCCTCAGGTGATCAAGCAGAGAGCTTTTGTTGACATTTAGCTCTCCTGATTCATTGAAACTCACCAAACCTACTTGGATCAAACTTTGCACCTTATGTTTGAAAGCGAGATAGGTTTTTATAGAGTGACTCACATTCTCATTATGGTAGTCACATGTGGCATTAACATTGTACCATTTGAGATAGGATGGCTTCAATAGTTTTAAAAAGATTAGGAATACCAGGTTTTTCTTGATCAATTTTAGAAATAACTTAGTGTAGGTTATGGGGATAGGATCAATGCGAGCTCTTTCTTGATTACCCCTAAATCTTCTCAAACCACCCACTTGATTGTTAGGCCTTAGAACTAATGTAGTGACAGGATTAGGCCCATATGTTAGTGCTTGAAAAGTTGGTTAATAAGAGCTTAGATAAATGTTATTCATGGTTGGGCAATGAGGTTAGTAAGAGGCTTGTGTAATATTATTGGCTGTTAGGTAGTAAGCAGGATAAGCATATGGTGAATATGAAACATAACTTCTGAATTGTTACCTCTCAAAACTTATCACTTGGGCTTTAACTTTTTCTTTCTTAGGCATCCCATCTTGCTTGGCACTATTGGCTTCTCATTCCTCAAGCTTGACACTCTTGATGGCATTTTCAATAATCTCCCTTGAGATCACCATGTCAACAAAGTTTTTGTTGTTTTTCCTATCATCTTCTCATAATAAGGTGCTAACGAGCAATATTATCATTTCTTTCTCAATCAGAGGTTGAACTTAAGTAGCTATATCCCTCAATTGTTGGGGCATATTCTTTGAAGAATTCTATTGCCTTTTTCTTCATGCTCTATAAAAAAAGACAATTAAGGGTGATATAAATGATGTGGCGATATTGGTTGATAAATGCCCAAGCAAGCTCATTCTAAGAACGGATGTGAGTTCGATCTAACTAAACATACCACTTTGTAGCTGAGCCAGTAAGGTTGTCTTGGAACACATGCATTAATAGCTTTTCACTACTGGTGTAGTTTGCTATTTTTTGATAATATACAGTGACCTGAGTTATTGGATAGTTAGTGCCATTGTACTTTTCAAACTCAAAGACCTTGAACTTTGGTAGAATTACAACATCTGGGACCAAATAGAGGTTAGCTGCATCCATGGAACAATAAAAATCTATACCTTTGATGGCTCGTAGTCTCTCTTCCAATAAGTTCATCTTATGATGGGACTTTAAGTCCTCTAAAATTTTAATTGCCTTCAATTTCAGCTTTTTATTCTCTTTGAGGTCATTTAAGTTGGGGTCTAAGGCCAACTTTACTATTTTTTCAGTAAAGACAAGATTAGCAAAACTTTGAAATTGCCTTGGAGTTAGTACAAATGACATTTCTATGTAAGTGTACCCTATAAGGAATGTGAATTGCTGTGGTGATGTGCCTTGAATGGATTGGGCCTAATATGGGCTATAGCCACAAAAATACAAAGGGTCAACAATATCCTGCAATAAATGGTCTTTAGGTCTAGCCTCTTCTTCTATAGTCTTCCCTTTGTTTTGCTTGCTTAGTTCTTTCAAAATTTTGCTCAACTCCCTTTTAAGCTTTTCTTGGGCCCTTTCCAATTTCTCAATATGGCTTGTATTGTCTAGCTCCATTATTTTGGCTTAGGCTCAGGTATTGTATTTGTGCTGAGTTGATCGAACTATACTTGAATCTTAATTTTTCATAATTAGGGTGCAAATTTAGAGTGATGTTTATATAACCACCAAATTATGCATGAGATTGAATAAAGAGATCCATGAATGCAACAAGGAAGATTTAATTATGTAAAGGCATGCATATACAATAAAAAGAAAAGGGTTAATAATTATATATACAAAGAATAATATATATATAACATACGGTATTAGTATGCAAATACAAAAGAAATTTACTAGCAGAATAAATGTCACATCATATGCCCTATTTAGGATTTTCTAACACAAAGAAAGGCATGGCTCTAACGTAGGTTCGAACCTTTAAGGTTTATTTATATGCTAGGTTCAAAGGTTTGACAATCTAAGGGTTCTTAAATTGTTCCTTATATCCTTGTCCATTATAGACTAATAAAGCATAATAATTCTCACCCATTATAGGCTTCAAATAAAAAAGGTTCAATTTGAGTGAGAGTTTTTTCAGTTAGGCCATGCAGAGACATAAAATCTTACAAAGGCGTAGGTGTTTTACTCTATCATAAAAGACAAAACTCGAGTGTAGAGCTTATGTTATGCATATGCCAATGAATGGCAGATATAAAAATGAATAAATAAATAAATAAAACGAACAAGAAAGAAAAAAAAATCTTAAACTTATTAGGTTAACCTTGGATAACAAGAAATCATTTACTGGCCTGACTCTCCATGTTCCCAGTGGAGTCGCCAAATTGTCATTACATATAGATCTGTGGACCTATCACTAGACATAAACTTAAAGAGTCACTACTAATCTTTTTTGTCTAGGTACGATTGGCCACCTAACTGAATAGTCTGATTTAAAGATGAATCCCAAGATAAATTTAGGTATATTTAAATAATATATTCTAAAATTCATGAAACTAAATTTTAGGTTTTGGAGTACAATTACGACTGAGAAAAGTTATAGTGCCCTCACAATGCCTATCCAAAGGATGGTACCAGTTTAATTTCAAATTATTTAAGCTTTAATCCCATTTATGATTTACCAAAAATATTTAATATTGAAAATTGATCTTAAAATTACTCCAATAGTTTGGAAACAATTTAAAATAATTTTCTCACCTTAGGAGTATTCATGAAACTAGTATTTTACTCTTATGAGGCTTCATCATTGAATTCATTAATATATTTCATTCATAGAAAATAAATATTAAAATCCTTTAATAGTTTAGTAAAATTTACTTTGATGTAGATCTCCTAATAGTTTGGTGAGGTAAATTTATTTTTAGAAACTAAATTAAAATCTTTTAATAGTTTGGTAAGATTTAATTTAAGATGCAAATCTTCCAATAGTTTGGTAAAATAAAATACAAAATATTTTATTAATAATAAATTTTTTTTATAAAAATTAATTTATAAAATTCTCCAATAGTTTGGTAGACTTCATAAATTTAAATTCATGAAAAATCTTCCAATAGTTTGGTAGGATTAATGAATTTATTTTAGAAATATTTTTTTATTTTTTTAAATAAAAAAATAAAATAAAATTCATAAAGGCATTTAAAATAAATAATGTGTTACTCAATTTAAAATGATAAGTAAAAAATAATTAAGGATAAAATAAAAAGAATCTAAAATAAACTAAAAAATAAAATCAAAATAAAATATAGAATGAACAAAGAAAAGCCAAACCTTACAATCGAGTCGGGTTACTTCACGGATGATGCACAGATCCTATTCAGATTCACGTGGGTCAAGGGTTTTTCCCCAAACAACATCATTTGAATTTGATATAAAAACTCAAAATCTTTTATTTTTTGTTAGAAATAACCAATCCCTTCTTTCTCTAAAATGTTTTCTCTCCAATCTTTCTAGGATGTCAGAAAATTCAATCTAATTTTTAGAAGACAGTGAAAACCAAGAAAATGATGAGAATCCCAGATTCCGATGGCCATGAACTTCAAACTTTGTTAGAAAATCACTTGAAAATTTATGCGATTTTCTAGAAAAGAAAAAAAAATGTTCCCAAGATATCCAAAAGACCCCAATTCCTAGAAGTTCAAAACCACCTTGAAATCCACCCAGAAACCTTGCCAAACCTAATAGATTCCAGAAATGTATCAAGAAACATAAAACCTTTAATGCCTTAAAATTGCCTAGATCTTTCAAAAAATCTCAAAAATTGTCCCAAAATTCAACCAAGAATCTCAGAATTGAAATGTATCCCTTCAAAAATTTCAAAGGTCAAAACCTAGAAAACAAAAAGATTCAAACCCTAAAAACTCCCTCTAAGATTTCCACAAACCATAGAATAAAAAACCCTAAAAAATCCTCTCTTGTTTTTATGTCCAGATCCTCCTCTTGTGTGATCAATTGTTGTTGGTTTTATATAAATCAAATATCTTTTAATTTTGAAAAAATTTACCTAGTTAATTTCATTGATTTTTGGGATTTGATTCCTGGAGATTTGATTTCCAAAATTGTTCCACTAATATGTAGATTTGATGATTTCCTAAAACATGATTCTTCTTTCCTTTTTTATATTTTTATATTTTTATTTTTTACTTTTTGACTTTTTTTTAAAAAATAAATCGAATAAAAATAAAGCAAAATAATATTAAATAATATTAATAAAATAAAATATCTTATCCCGCCCGAAGCTTCCCAATCGGCCCCATTAATAGTTGAAGTTCTATTTTTTATCCTAAAAAAATCTCAAACAAAATGAGATATTTACAGTTGGTATGGTTATTGGTTGTAGCTAAGATTAGTGCAGATGCATATAAACTACAATTGCCTCGTTCATCTAAACTATACCCAATGTTTCATGTCAGTTTATTAAAGAAGAAGATTGGAAGTAAGGTGGTCCCTAGTTTAAATCCAAGTTTAAATCCACTCGATGTTAATAAAGGAAGACAACCATGGGTGTACCCTACTGCTATGCTTGATAAAAGAATAGTAAAAAGTAAGAATCAAATAGTGTCTCAGCTCTTAATGGTATGGTTCAATATGGGATTGGAGAATGCTACATGGGAGTATTATGCAGTGTTAAAATCACAATTTTCATCCTTTGATCCTTGGGGACAAAGATCTCCGAAATGGGAAGGTAATATGATGGAATCGATGGAGAGTAGAGCTAGTAGGACAACGAAATTCATATTGGGAAGTAACGGTAGGAAAGAAGCTGAGCTGGAGCTGAAACAGAAAAGAATCAAGCTGAAAGAGGAAACAATAGTTGACTGGCAAAAGTTAGTAAAAGAATCGATGTAACCAACTGGGATGACTTGGCAGCCAATCATTAGACAATTATGCATAGAATTTTGTAATGAGAGCTGTCAAAGTTGGTTATAGCAGTTGTCCAGTAAACATTACTAAATAATTTGGTAATTCTGTTGGATTTACTTTTTTTCTAGAAATGTAGCCATGGATGACATTTTATGATGGGATTTTATGAATGAAAATATCAATTCTCTTTCTTATTCTACTGTTCTTCTTCTTTTCTCTATTCTTATTCTCATTTTAATATTTACATTATCAAGTCACAATGAATCTGTGATAGTATATGGGTCCATGGTTGAGAATTGAGATTTACTAACTGGATTTGTGTATACTAATTTGCCAAAAGATATAGAAGCCCTCGTCCACAAACGATACTACCGAAACATGTGGATTGGAAATTTTAGGGTAAAGTAGGTAATTTAATTATGATCATAATTTTAAAATAATTATTAAATTAATAAAATTTTTAATGTAATCACTAAAATTTAAATGACTTCTTTATCATCAAATTCTTAATTTTTAATGACTATTTTCTACCGACATACTAATATAATAAAGATACATCAGTTGTCAGGTGTCCTGTGATTTTACTATATCAGTAAAATTTATTTTTTACAAAATTTATATTATCATGTTTGTAATGCTATATGACATATCAGATGATGTAATAATGCCAAATGTCACTTGACAGTTGATAAAAGATTACCATAATAAATCATTAGATGCTTATGTTTTAGTGACAAAAAAATATTTATTCAAATTTTAATGATTAAATTTAAAAATTTAATAATTAAAAAATTATTTTAAAAATACAATTATAATTGAATAACTAATTATGTATTTTACTCAATTTTATTACTGGGACAAAAAAATGGATGAGTACCTACTAACCAACTAGATTCAATTGGAGGTGGGCCTGGCAACATCTATTTTAGCTACCTCAAACTATTTCCCTGGTGGCCTCCCAACTTCCATCCCTAGCATCACCGTTGAAATTTTACACCACAGATTGATTTGGTTTTCTTAAATATCGTTTAATTAACTTCCTCAACATCCTCAATCTAAATTCTAAATTATTTTAATTTAGAACATTGCTCCGTAACTTTATGCATGTACATAACTACGAATATGGAACGTCATTTTCCAATGTGATTACAATTAACAAACTCTTGAATCAGAGAACTTGATATACTGGTAGGTCAACTTACAAATCATTCGTTACAGTGAGCAACCAGTGCAAGTGTTTAGCAATGGCCATGGACAAACATCATCGTCTAGCCTCTTTGGGCTAGATGTTAGAAAAAATCGTCAGGGAAAATTCAAGAAAAAGTTCACTGTTGTGGTGCAGTGGAGTGACCACCAAGACCGTGTCCTGGTACAGTTTCTGTGCCTGTAGAATCCTGAGATGCCACATTCAAGCCTCCATTCTCAGCAGTTTCTAAAGCAACATCTGCATCATTAAGTGCACCGGCATTGCCTGTTCGGACGGGACGGAGCAAACCTTGCAATCTCAATAAATAGCTCTGGCTGGGAGGCTGGGTTCTCACATATTGGGTTGTTGTTACTACACTGGCTGATGGTCGTTCAGAGTCAGCACTTCGGAGGTTGGACAAGGCACTGAGGTCAAGATTTGGGAACACAGAACATCGGCATCGAGGACACTTCACATTCAATCTAAGCCACTCGTCAATGCATTCTACATGAAAATTGTGTGCACAAGGCAAGCCACGAACCTGCAGTACTTGTTAGAAACTCAGGCTCATAAGCCACAACCAAAATGTAAGATTTAATATGTTTTAGACTATGAATAAAACTATTTGTAAGCATCTTCAGATGTGAAAATGAAAGGTTTCTCATCATAGTATTATATGCATTTTTTTTTTTTCTATATGATCTGTGTGAATTGCACTGATTTAAAAAAAAAATGTTATATGCCAAGCCAGGATTTACAAACTGGGGACAGAGTATAAATTTCCAAAGCTGTGAACATAGTGGCTCTAACATCAATATAAATAACCTGTACAGAGCCAAAAGTACAAAGTATAAATCCAACTCACTTCTAATTGATGGAGAATAATTCATTTAATCTAAACCATGAAAATTAGTAGTACAGCATAAATGGAGAATGTTAGATAATTGCAAGAGTTGTCCTAAAAGGTTTTACCTCATTCCCTATATGGAACTCTTCCAAGCAGATTGGACATTCACTGCAATCAGTAGGAACAGCCTTTAACCTGAATTTTGGAAGTTCTTGAATAAGTGCCTCCACTGCTTCTCTCTGAGCAAAGACCACAGAGAATGGATAGAAAATCAGGATTTTATGCTTGTAAAACTAGATATACAGTGAAAGTTGCATCACTGCAGTGTGGTTGGAAAGGATAGCATCCACTCCAACCACAGAAAATATATTAAGAAGTACAGGAATATAATAATTAAGCATGATGAGTGTACATCCTCCAGATAAAGTAAGACACTCAGTCAACTTATTCAAAGATTAGCAAGAAACTTTTTGATTTGCCATCCAAAATGAATCTACAGGAATATACATGATGTCAATGTGCGTATTTTTTTAGTGGGAGGGGATAGAGGGAAGTTGAAGGTTCCTACATTTGACTAATCAGTGATGCTGCCCATTTCCAATTCCAAACGATCTTATTTACATAGATAGACTAAGCCCCAAAGTTCTTTTAAACTGCTTCTACAGTGTAAGTTTGTACAGTCAAAATGTAGAAAATCTATAAGAGGGACTTCAAGCTCATCTTTTCTAGGTAATTATCAACAAAATTTTAAGATAATGGAAACCATCAATTTGGTTCATAATAACTAAGCATCAACCTGAGCTGGAGTCAAATAAAGTCCAGGATGGTATGATGCTGTATCTTGGCCCATGCCTCTCATCTCTTGGCCTGCAGCTTCAAATGCCCAATCTGGTACTCGAATCATGTCCACCACAACCTGGATTAAATTAAGTGTCCAGTTAAGGAGCCATCAAACTGACATGGAACCTAATATGGAAATAAATTTTATCTGAAAACTACTAACACTTGTTCAGACATGTTTTACATGGTCAAGGAATTGTATTACAATTATAAACTAGACAAAAATGTAGGAGAGAAGATGAATAATTCAAACAAAAGGCAAACTGCATCTCATAATCTTAGAGATATGCAATAATTGAAACCACTTTAGATACTTCTCTGAATTCAATAGGAGGTGATCAAGACAAACATGTCTTACATCAATACAATAATGAAGAAGCTATAAAAGGATGCCAAGCACTGAGAAAATTGAAGTGACTCAGCAGCACTAGGCTGCATTACCTTTCTAGGATATAGTCAATGTTCTTGTCTATTTACATAATTAGAAATAGATTTCTACTCAAAGATAGTTATAGTATTGTAATTTCAAACAACAAATTAGGAATTTCATTCAAGCTTCTCACAACAAACTCCATGAAGATTGGACAGAAAGAAAGATGAAAAATAAACCTTTAGCACAAAAATGTGCAATTATTTACATCATAAACCCCATAATGACTACACTCAAATCCACACAAAGTTAAATCTCTTTTGTTTCTCTAAGCGCATTAATCTTTCTTTGTACATTTCTTACATAACAAAAGTATATTTTATCCATATTTCAATATAAACAACATGCTTTATGCATCTTCTATTTCCATGAAACTTTCAAACAAGTAATACGCTATTAATAGCTGAATTTCAAGGAAATCATCATCTAAGACAAAGTTTCCAGGATACACAACTCAAGATATATGCAGCAACAGATTCAAGAACTCACCCCATATTCTGAAATAGGAATCCCCTGCTGAGCAAGTAATAGGTGTGCTTGTCTCCGTGCCATCCACTGCAGAAGAGGAATTTCATGAACAATGATAAGAACATAGCAGTCAAAAAGCAACATAACCAACATTTTAGATGCTCTAGGTACACATCCATGCCAATGAGAACACGTGACATAAAAAGTAAAGAAACAGAAACAAAAGAGAGCCCTCAGCATGAATCTGTAACACACATCAAGGTCATTGATTAATTGAATGACACTCTACTGGTAGTATAGGCATGACGAACCTTTCCCATAGACATAAAAGCAATGCAGAGCAGTCCACAGTAACTAAAAAGAAGCCAAATCAGGAAACCATATTTCTGACCTTCTTCTGGCAGCTGCATGTTTACAACATTAACTCCAGTCATAAGATAGCTTGAACAAGACAATGATCCTGACAACTGTGAAATCATAAAACACTTACACAGTTCCTTGCGCTGGTGAACCATAGAGTGCCAATTATAGTCCAAGCCCAAAGAAATGGATAAAGTAGCAGAGATAGAATTGAAAGAACCACTATTCTTCCACAAAAACGAGCATACCTCTGCTGCCATCCAAAATCCCTAGAAACCAAAGAAGTCAAACAAAAGAGAATTACCCGTCAAATTAAAGTCAGTTACCAAAAGAATAATATTTTTTATAGGCAAAGCTCCTAAGTAGAGAAAAAACTCAAGCAACTATTATAGAAGAAAGAATTGTGGGTAATTGCAATGCAAAACCAACAGTACAATAAGGAGAAATAGAATTTTAACCATACTTTTCCTGGCCAATTGGCATTCTAGTATCTAAATTGAGTGGCATGACAGCAAAACTATGCAATTAAAAAGCAACAATTTCTACTTCAAGAGGTTTAATTCATAAGCCCCTCATCAAATCTTCACTTAAACTACTCAATAGTAAAAGAAACGAAGTCCTTACAAACCCATTCCAGCGGCAAGTCCATTATCTACAAACATCAAAAGACGAAAAACGAACACAGTAGTGTAATCGACCTGAAACAACAGTCATTAAGTTCCAAATTTAGAAGAAAATTTTCCTACATCAGCAAAATCCAAAAGGAAATAACTTTTCAATCCATACAAAAATTCTCAAAACCAAAAAACACTCACCACAATCCATATATGCAACGGGTATGTACAAAGATGATAGCGCTTCCAATTGATTGCAACAATGATTCTAATGGAAAACAATTGTCAAAGAACAAACAAACATTTTACACATAATCCTCAGTCCTCACTTTTAAAGTTTCTAATCTCAAAAGAAAACAACAAAGATTCACTTTCTTCCCCCCTTTCCTCCAATTTTCCCAGCAACCAAACAGTACTAAATTTTTTTCACATAAATGCACATAACTAGCAAGAAAAAGATTCAAAAGAAAAACGACATTCCAAACTGAGAAAATTTAAAAAAAAAAAAAAAAGATACACACTTGTAGCCAGCATAGACAAGAAGAACCCATCATACCTGCAACAAGAAAAAGAAAATAATAACCCCCAATTTTTAACTCCATAAATAAATGAAAGAGAAATTAAAGAAAAGGAAAACAAACCACTTGAAATCGACTCCTCTAATAGCCATAAAGGAAAGAGTTTAAAGAAGTGTAGGAGATGAACGAAACGGGCCTTAGAAAGAGTAAAAACAGCATAACTACAAAGATCGAATCTTCATTTGGAAGACAAAAAAGAAACAGTGATGGATGGAATCGAACAAGAATATATCCGTTCGGTGATTATCTTGTTTTAGATGTTGATTAATCAAATGTAACAAAACAATTCAGTCTCAGATTAAAGAGAAACTAATTACAGACATAACCAAGAAAAAAATAGAAAAAAAAAAAAAAAGGAAGAAGTAATTTGGTAAGCTGGTGAACTGAAAGCAGTCCTTGTAAGTAAACGGAGCGGAGACATTAATCAATCCGAGGTGGAACTTTTTTTTATTAATTAATTAGACGTAATAAATAATAAATTATTTTTACAAAGTGTTGGGTTTTTTTTTAAATATAGACGGTGGAACTGATGACACCTGTGAATTTTACTGACGTGTTTGAATTAGGTCCGCTTGAATTAGGTTGGATTTTTTTATAGAATGGAATCCCCACTGTCCCCCAACAGATGTGTATTTATTTATTTTCACTAACAGTTCTTTGTTATATTTGCAATTTATCCATGTTTAAATGTACTACTTTAATAAAAAACTTTAATAATACAATTATTTTTTTTTTAAATCGAGTTTGTGCTAAAACTACTTAAAATTTATTTTCAATTACAAAAATATATATATAAAGAAAATAATGTAAATGAACATAAGCAAATTATTAAAAAAGAAATGTTAAAATGTCAAACGAAATAAATAAATTTTATATAAATTTAATTAAACAGTTTGCGGGTAATGGTCCCAACGCAAAAACTAATGCTAATTACAGAAAAGTGTTGATGACAAATTGACAATACGTCTAAATTCCAAAAAAAACCTTCGACAAGTAAAGAAGTGAATCAGTTTTCAACGTCTTTGATGGCAGGTTTATCTCACGGGAAGTCCAAACTCACCGCCCATGCATTCCGTTCCAAATGGACAAAATTTTCATGCTACAATGTGATTACGGCCTATCCAACAACCCATTTTAAGACATAAAAGTTGGAGTCCTGGTCATATCCAATCTTTGTGATTTTGGCAGCACACACCACAGTAATTACAGTGGTCAGTGGCACAACAAATAAGATTGAGCCCCCTTCGGGAACTGGCAATGTTCCTAAAATAACGAGTGAGAACTCCAGATGTATGCACTTGGCAGATCAAGAATAAATATGAATATGAGTAGCTGCCTCAGCTCCAGGTAGCTGGTTTGTACGACGTTTGTTTTCTGAATATAAGAAACTAGAGGGAAACATGGTATATCACTTTGAGAATAAATATCCTCGGAGCACTCATGATACGACACACCCACTCACCAGGATCAAATTAAGTTTCATTATCTTGTCTATTTTTGTAGTTTAGGTGGCAAGAACAAGTGGAAAGGCTCAATGTTTTTACATTATTTGTTTATTGTGCCCTGAAAGATTTTGAAAACGAAATCTACCAAAAAAAGCAGATCCTGACAAAAACAAGCGGTGGAGTATGATATTGATGGAGATACACCGAAATGAATACAGAAGGAGCAAATAATAAGCAGCAGATTTTTTTTTCTTTTGTATACATTAGACTTTGTAAAGAAATAATGCTATCAGTTACAGTTGGGTGGGTTTAAACATTTATACACAGCGGATGCAGGTTGCTTGTAGGTAGGAATGCTACTTGGATCAACATATCTTACTTCGCCGGGGGCAAAGGAAAGATCTCTGTGCCTGAAAAGAAGCAAAACAATCAAAATTTTGGTGATAATTAGTTTTTTTTTTCTTTCCTTCATTTTTCTGTTTGTTTCTTTCTGGAACAGGATCAGTTCTGTCAGTTATCGACACTTTTATAAATTTGATGCATTAAAGACCATTAGATTACCTTCGAAGGTCAAGTCCAACTAAACCAGCTTGCAATACCGTCAAATTATCAGAATCAGGAGAGACTATAACTACAGTGTCTTCAGAGTATTGAGTCTCAAGGATAGACATGAGTTGTGTCACACGAACAAATACATCGGCCACACTTTCATTTGGAGTTCCATCATCTATAGGAGGTGGCTTGATTGTAGAAGAAATGCTATCCGATTCATAAACCTGAACCATTTTAAAGCAGCCAATAACATTTCTAAGCTGTTACTTTCTCAACTATCAACTATACTCACAATAGCTCAGGCATCCAAGGGATAAAAAAGTACCATCCTTAATTTAGTTTATGATTTCTTAAATGGAAAGCATATGCACAGCAGACAGACAGAAATTACACTAACAAAACATGTTATATATATACCAAATAAGGATCATATATAAGCAAAGAGATCTTACTTCTGAAACGGCTTCCAGTTTCTTGCCTTCATATGCTCCCAGTCCACGAGCATCGAGGAAGCTATACTCTGGAACTATATAACTGCAACAAATTCAAATTGTTTGGAACAACAAATAGCAAGTCAATATTCATTGATCTTATCCTATTTCCAACCGACATAAATATGTATTGTCTTGCAAGAAAGTGGAAGAGAAACAAAGTAAGTTCATTCCTCATCATTCAATGTTTCAACTAAACCATCTATAGACATCTATGTTTATTTTCATGGATTCAAGTTCAATAACAGCAAACAAAAAATTTGCTTCTTTCAAGAAAAGCTGCATTTGTTTCCTAGTTAATTGAGTTCATTAAAATATGTACATTAATTTGCATACCTATTGTGGCCAAAAAAAAAAATTGCATACCTACGACTGACTCCATTAACAGCAGCAATGATCTCAGCAGCCTGGTAAGCTCTTTGAGTAATTGAAGGCCAAATCCAGCAGCTCCTTTCACAGGCCCCCATTGCCTTCAACTCCAAAGCAGCCCTTACTGCCTGCTTCTTCCCTTTCTCTGATAATCCACTATCGACTGATGTTTTTGTTACAGGGTTGGTGTTGATTATACCTAAGCTGTCATATTCAGACTCACCAGCCCTCACCAAGAAGTACCTTCGCACAAACTCAAACAATTAAAACCTAATTTCAAAGAAGAAATTGGCCACAACAACCACATTTCACACCTTTTGATTGCAAAGAAGTAAGAAAATTACATTAAATTTGAACATCCACATAATCCTTTATTCACATCATTTCTACCCACATAGAGTTAAAACCTTCAATTAGCTAAAATTGAACATAGAAAATAGTGAAAATATGTTAAACATATAGCTGAATTATCAATTTTCTAATTACTAAGAACTTACTCATTAAGTTAACAGGAAAAGACCCAACTTTTACATTTAAGTGAACATGACCCCTTCATTAAACGATTAATGAATTTTATAGATAGATTCAAGCGTAGAAGAGTGGCACAAGCAGGAACAAAAGAATTGCTCATAAAACCCAGTGTGGAAGACACTGCGTGAATAACTATAAAATGGAGATGAGGCTTCCAGAATTAGGACATGGAACCTCTGCCCTGATACCAAGTTAATGTATAAAACTGACTGAAAGAAAGAATTTTGTATTTCAAGTTAAATTGAACACTATATGTAAGATGGAAAGGGTTTATACAGTCTTAAAATACATAGTATATGAAAGTAAAATAGTTATAATTACACAAAATCTCGCAATTAGTGTATTCATGTTGCGTAAAATTCGTGTATTCTTATCATGTAAGAGGTGCACGATTCCTTTGTTAAAGAGCAGGATTCGACTAAAAAAAGTTTAGGCTATACCCAATTCATTTATCCACTTAATGATTTCCAATTTCTCTTCAATTTCCAACAATTCTGTCAGCAACCAACAAAATATAAACTAAATGAAAAACCCAGAGAAGAAAACGTAAAAGAAAAAAGAAAAAGAAGAAGTATTTTGGAAGGGGGGTTACCTGTTACCGAGGCGAGGTGGGGGCATCTGGAGAAGGCCACGTGCAGTGGCAACCGAAACTGAGACAGAGAATGAAGCTAAGGAGAGGGTAGTGAGGGAAGTAAGAAGCAAGTGGCGGCGGTTGATTGGTTGGCAAGAATTGTGGAGGTTAGGCGTTTGAGGAGTTGCTGTTGGTGCTGGTGCTGGTGCTGGTGTTGGAGATGGTGGAAGAGAATGAGATATGGAGGCGGTCGTTATTGTCAGCATTTTGGCGGGGTTTCCACCTTCCAGATTAACTAATAACTACCCAACATCCCTTCAACTAAAGGGATCTTTAGAGTTTAGACTCTTAACCGGAACCGGAAATTCTGTAATTAGCTTTCATCGGTTATGGGCCGTACACTCGGAACCTATTTTTCTTTTCTTGCTTTTTTTTTTTTTTTTAATCTCAATCTACTCTTATGCTCATTCCATTGGCTAAGTGAAATAAATAATTAATTAAAAAGTTTTAAAAATTATTAACTAAATAAATTATTATTATTGTAAAATTAAAAAAAGAAAAAGTAAAATAATTGCACCTATAATTTGTTAAAATAAAAGAAAAGTAGGAAGAGAGTTATAACTCCATTAAAAAACTAAATTACTAATATAATTTTATTAATATATTATTTATCTTTTAATTTGATTTTATATATTTTCTCCAATGGAATTAATATATTATTTATTTTATAGTTTAATTTTTATATTTTTTTTATAATTGAATTTACATCACTTGACTTGTAACCATAATTTTGTCAAATTTTTTATAATTAGAATAGAAATATAAATAGTATAGAGATATAGATATATGTGGCTTCACATATCAATTTTTAAAATATATAATTTAATTTAAAACTTCATATAACTTGATAGATACCATAAATGTTCTTTATTAATTTATTTTTTTTTGCCAATTTAAAGGCACTACTTCAATTTGACCAAATCTACTAATAATTCGATATTTCAATTCATTTATTTATTTAGAGAGTAAATTCAAATGGATAATTATATACAAAGGGGTTATAGGGTTTTAGTAGGTTATATTTATGAAATTAATTTTTTAATGATAATTAATTAGACACGTAATAACATTTTAGCCTGTTTTATTAATATGTATATTATTATAAAAAGCTAAAATAATAAAAACAAGCCATTAAACTTTATCATTCTATTTAAATAAATTTTTATATTTTAATTAGATTTAAATAAACCTTTAATTTTAATTTACATCTGAATAAACTAGAAAACTTTAATTTATATCTAAATAAATTTTTATTTTTTAATTTATATCTAAATAAACCTTTTTATTTAAAATAAGATATATTTAAATACAAATTTAGTGAATAAAAATTTATTTAAATACAATAAAAATATAAAATTTATCTAAATAAAATGATCAAATTTAAGGGCTCTTTCAATATTTTCGTTAAATTTTGTGTACAAGTCAATAGCACTAAAAAATAAATTGTAGGTATTAAATAAAGTTATAATAATATCTTATTGTGAGAATTTTATATTTTAAAATCCAGTTCTACTTACTTTTTCTCCATTTTAAAGACAGAAAATAATTCCTTATAACTTGCGTGAAGCCCGTTGCAAATTTGTTTTAGGAATGAAAAAAAAGTTGTTTTTCATAAAAGAAAGGTAAGAAATATAATAATTTGAAGTCAAAGACTTAAAATAGTTCCAAAAAAACAAAGAATAATAGAAAATGTTTAAAACAGTTTTAAAAAACAAAAGATAATAGATAATGTCACACAGAATAGTTCATCCAAATTATTGGTATTTCTTATGAATGAAACTTATTTAGTAACTATTTAACAACTCATTTGATCCCTGCCTGCTATCCCATACAGAAAGAACATGGTAGTTTTCTGCAGGTACTGGGAGGACTTCCTCTTGTTCATTCATTAAAATTGACCTAGGCCCTAAGACAAACTTGGACAGATGATGAAAGACAACCAAACAAAAATGTCCATCAGCCCATGTCTTGTATTATTCCTTGCAGGCCATTAACCATAATTAATATTTAATTAAGTTATAGGATACTCACGTTCTCCCTGCAAAACAATAAACAAACAGGTTATTGCTCTGCAGATTTGGCACAATCAATCTATAATGCAGCAACAACAGCCGCTTATAGGTCACAACATATGAAACAGCCCTATACATAATGCCAATTCTGAAACTAAAGAGAAGCCTAAACCTAGCATCCTGATGTGTGAATTTAAAACCATTTTGAATAAGTAAACAGAACACTAATCTCTCATGCCAATGCAAAATCACAGCTTAAATATCATACCTATGGATTTGTACGTATTTGTATCATCAAACAGCTGACCTAGCTTCTCCAACGTAAAGAAAGCACTCTTCTTTTCTCCTTCCTTGTTTCGTATCTGGTTTTGCACCTAGAAGTCATAGGATTCACTCACTTCAGTCCCAGAGGTTAAAAGATACTTCACAAGTCTTTTGAGAAAATTATAGTGGGGTAAAAGATCACAATAAAACTGACATCAATTGTACAACAGCCATTCTTGCACTTAAATACCAAAAGAAAATTTATTTTGAGGGTTTTTTTTTTAATATATATATATATATATATATATATATATGTAAAGGAAGATGAATGGCAACAGCAAAATTGACAAAATCGAACAGGTAATACATTTGGAAGAAGTTTGAGGTGAGACCAAGTGAAAATAAGATAGTGAAACTGTATTATAAGATCATTCCACGCCCAAAATAGACAAATAACCCATAATGCCATTTCTTTTGCTATGACAACAATAGACAAAACAAATAACGAAAATTT
The DNA here is from genome assembly GCF_047325235.1 of Durio zibethinus. Lineage (NCBI taxonomy): Eukaryota > Viridiplantae > Streptophyta > Magnoliopsida > Malvales > Malvaceae > Durio > Durio zibethinus. Next base: position 19,789,665 of record NC_143178.1, read on the forward strand.
TAACATGTAATAATACATGAAAATTTAAGTTACTGTGATGTCTTGTAGAAACCGGGCAGCCATGAAGCTGTATCTTCTTGCCTCCCAGTCACTAAGCTTCCCATTAGGGAGTCTTGTAAGTGGGAGACAATCTTTCTTGATAATTTCATCATCTAAATCATCTACCCCTGTACTACTTCCACAGTTCTCCCCCTTTGCTGGATTTGTTTTGCTTGTTTCAACCTCATTAACTTGGTGACTACCATGAGTCTTGTTCTCCAGCTTATTTGGGCTAACAGCATTGGTTGCCTTCTCTGCGGTAACAGCCAGGGGCTTTAGTCCATAATGAAGATTTGAATACTTGGATGTTAGTATGTATTGTCCATCTACATCGGATGAGTGAAAATTTAAACTTCACTGAGGGATATAATTTCACTACAATCAAAATTAGAAGAATATCTTATCTGAGTTTCAAACCTATAAATAGAATCAAGAACAGAAGAGTTTGACACATGTTTCATTCAAAATAAAGGAGCACCATAGAGTTGGACAGTTGGTCATCAGTGATTCCATAAATAAAGTTAAAAACCAAGAATGTTCACTGTACTCAGTCCCGGTCTATGAGTTGATAAGAAAGACAACATATTACAAACCTTGAGGCCTTCCTTTTCACATTTGAAAAGTACATAACACGCATACCTTGACTTTTGGAACAATCTTCACTGCAAAGAAATATTTCTTTGAAGGGTTTGCACATGGACAATAGTAGAATGGATCTCATGACCCAACTAAAACGAACATTTAAAGACAAAAATATGAATCACCAACAAAATTTACTATCACCAATAAAATCAATTTCAAATGGAAAATCAGAAAAACTGGAATACCATAATTGTTAAATTACAGCTTCAATCCAATGTTGAAAAGCCAATTTTTGTGCTTTGGTGTCTTTGGAAGATCCCTTCCCAATCTAACAAAATTCCAAATTTGATTATTTATGAAAAAACCCAACTTTTAAACTGAAAAATAATAACAAAAATATTTTTTTAATACCTTAGAATGCATTTAAGCAAATACGACTCCACCTTCAAACAGCAGTTTTTGATTTCAAATAATTGAAAAATGAATTTGTGCTGTGATTAAGCCTTGCATAATCTAAAGCCAGCCACCTGAAAAAATAATAATTACTATCACCAAGGAAATATAAAATTTTAAATAATGTAAAAAGGAAAAAAAAAAAAGACAAAGACAAAGATTTTATAAACTTACCAGTGTTCTTCAACGACAACAACGGAGTTTGCTAACTTTTGTTGAAACAATTAAAGAGAAATTAAAAAAAAGAACATGCAAGCTTCAAACTCAAGGAGAAGCAAATTTTTTTTTTACAATCTTGCACAAAAGATTAAAACATATAGCATGAATGAAAGGAGGAGCAAAGCACAAATAAAATTAGGATTAAAGGTCAGAAAGAAAACTATGAAAATTTTAATTCAAAGTACGGCTACAAATTACTAATAATTCGAAAAAAAAAAAAAACCACAGACACAGAGGAAGTCCTACCAGTACCGGAAGCAAGAGAAATTACGATTGTGGTGGTGATGATTGTTCATGCTAGGGATATATCTTCTTCTGCCAAATTTTAAGTGGGTTTTCCGAGCCCATCTATTGCTAATCTATCTCTTGCCCCTATATATTACTAATCTATCTGTGGCCCCTATAGGAGAGTTAACTGGAACTGTTTCTTGAAAATCTGGATATGAAGCTCCTGAAAAACACCAGAATGAAGCAAATGCACCTATTTTTCTGCAATTTAATAAGAGATAGAGAAAAATAGAGCAGTGAACAATGTTTGGGAGTCCCAATTCCTCTCACTCCGTCTTTTGTCATCCTTGAGCCTTGTGTTTGTTTTCAGTTTTTATTAAATAGATGATGGCCATGCGTTGTGTTGACAGCTTCAAAATATGTTTTCTTTTCGAATTTAACCCTCACTTTTTTTTAAGACATTGTTGAGATGGACGTTTAAACTTTAACCGGGGATATTTTTATTGTAAGTTATATAGATTGTTTAATTCTTTTAAAATTTATCATAAAAGTCAATTATTTTGTTTACTCACTCACTTAGTGTCACGGATTAAGTTTTTTTTCAACAAGCAATAGCTCGTGTGGTACTTGAATGAACGTTTCCACCCAAATCAGCTCTTAATAATTCGATATTTGAACAAATAACCATAAGCCATAGTTAGTCCCTAGCATACTCAATAAAATACATTCATATCGAGATCAATCTCAAGCACACATAGGAAGGTACATTCACATCGACAAAAAGAAAAACACATCAAGGTAACAATCAAGATATTCGAATCGGAGGTGAATTTTATTAAAATCGAGGATATTACATCAGGACTTCCCACCATCGCTAGGGCCAGGGGGCAGCCCTTGGTGAATGGCCTAGGCCCGTATCACGATCGGTGAGACAGTCCAACAGTACACTGCCCACTCACCCTCTAAAGAGCCTTAGAGATTTTAGAGCTATGCTACCACTAACCATTACAATGTTTGAAATGGGGACACTTTTCCTAGCATAAGAGATCTACTCGGTCATGGCCCTATACATGGGTGGCTCATGACAACCTAAGCCCTAGTTATGGCCCTATACAAGGTTGGGTCATGACATCCTCCCCTACCTATTCTATCGACGTCCTTGTCGGCTTGCTGGCTTGAAATTCTTCAATCTTCTTCTTGAATCTCCGGAGGTCATGTTCCCTTTCCTAGCTGGTTTCTTTTAGTCCTAATCCCTCCCACTTCACTAAGTATTCACGAACTAGTCTTCGAGATACCTTGGTTTCCCTGTCGGCTAATATCTTTTTGACTCAACGCTCTGAGGGTGGTTTTATGGTGATAGCGGCTCTGGTTGGCTCCCTTCGGCTAGCATCTGTAGGATTTGCATGGAAAGGTTTCAAGTTGCTCACATGAAATACTGAGTGCACCTTCATCCACTTTGGTGGGTCGATTTTGTAAGAAGCATTCCCCACCTTGGAAATGATCTTCGCTGGACCCTCATATTTGCGCACTAATCTACAATCTCTCTTTCTCAAGAACCTGGTTTGTTTAGGGACTAGTTGAACAAGAACCAAATCACCAACTTGGAATTTTTGCGCCCTGCGACCTTTGTCTACCCATTTCTTCATTCGCTTTGATGCTTTCTCCAGGTAGGCTTGTGTAATCTCAGTGTTTTATTTCCAGTCCTTGCCGAGGTTGAAGGCTCTCAAATTTTTCCCTCCATATTGCTCTAAGAAAGTATAGGGTAGCCTTAGTAATTGTCCGGTGACCACCTCAATTGGGCTCTTGTTAATGGAAGAGCTTTTGTTAGAATTAAAGCAAAGCTAAGCAACGTCCAATAACGAAGGCCAGTTCTTCTGATTGGCTTGAACAAAGTGCCTTAAGTATTCCTCTAATAATCTATTGAACCGTTCCATTTGACCGTCGGTTTGAGGGTGGTAGCTTGAAGAGATGTTAAGTTGGGATCCCAATATCTTGAAAAGTTCTCTCTAGAAAGATCCCTTGAATCTCGGATCTCTATCGCTTACAATGTTTTGAGGGAGGCCCCAGTATTTGACCATATGTTTAAATAATAGTCGAGCTGTGTGTTTCGCAATACAATACTTATGAGTGAGAATGAATGTGGCATACTTAAAAAAACGGTCAATCACCACCAAAATAGCTCCAAGATCACCAACCTTGGGTAGGCTCGAAATAAAATCGAAAGAGATGTTTTCTCATGATCTAGCGGGCACCGATAGTGGTTCAAGCATGCCTGCAGGTTTCTTCTTTTCAACTTTGTCTTGTTGGCAAATGATATAATTCTTTGTATAGTCCATCACATCTTGTCGCATGTGAGGCCAATAGTATCCCTATTTCAATAAAGCTAAAAGTGCGTTGCCAGCCCGAATGTCCGGCCCATGGTGTGTCATGACATTCCCTCATCAGCATCTGTCTCAAACCTTCTACTTTTGGTACAAACAATCGGGGCCCCTTGGTCCACAAGACCCTATTTTCTTGTCAGAAGTACTTGGACTTCCCTTCTTCAACTAGCTTCAGGATGGCACTGGCCTATGGGTCATTTCCTAAATGATCTTCAACTAACTTACGAATGTCTGTCGTGACTTTGCTAGCCGCCATTGGGGTAATTCTTCTAAGGGCTGCTAACTCTGTTCGTCTGCTCAATGCATCGACCACTTGATTGGTATTTCCAACGGTGTGCTCAAAACAAAAGTTAAACTCTGCTAAAAATTATTGCCATCTAGCTTGTTTCATTGTAAGCCTTGGTTGGGTGAAGAAATGGCTAACGGTCACATTGTCTGTCCTCACGACAAAGTGTGAACCCAACAAATAATGTCACCAAGCCCTCAAGTAGTGAACTACCACCAAGAGCTCTTTTTTCTAGGTCGTATATTTCCTCTCAGCTTCGCTTAGCTTCCTACTTTCAAATGCTATTGGGTGATGTTGTTGTAAAGGCACTCCCTCAATAGCGAAATCAGATGCATCCGTCTGAACTTTGAAAGGCTTTTCAATATCAGGGAGAGCTAAGATAGGATCCTTCATAATAGCATCCTTCAATCCTTCAAAGGTCTTTTGGCACTCACTTGTCCAACACCATTTATGCTCTTTTTCAATAACTCTGTGAGGGTCGTAGTCTTACGAAAGTACCCTTCTACAAACCTTCTATAATAGTTGGCTAATCCCAAAAACAAACGAAGTTCACTAACATTCTTCAGTGTTATCCACTCATTGATGGCCCTAACCTTTTCCATGTCCATTCAAATGTGGCCACGTTCGACAATGTGATCGAGAAAGTGGATTTGGGTCTGAGCAAATGCATATTTCTCCATTTTCACATATAACTGGTGGTCTTATATTCTTTGAAGCACCTGGCGCAAGTGTTCTTAATGTTCTTTCAGAGTGCAGCTATATGCCACTATGTCGTCTAAATAGATGACTATAAATTTGTCTAGATAGTCATGGAACACTTGATTCATCAATGTACAAAATATGACAGGAGCATTGGTTAGTCCAAAAGGCATAACAAGAAATTCAAATGCACTATACCGTGTTACACAAGTGGTCTTTGGCTCATCTTCCTCAATGATTCTGACTTGATAGTAGCCAGATCTCAAGTTCAATTTGGAAAAGTACTTATCCCGGCTTAGTTGATCAAACAAATCTGCTATAAGAGGGATGGGATATTTATTTCTCACGGTGACTTTGTTCAGGGCTTTATAGTCAACACATAATAGCAAACTTCCATCATGCTTCTTTTGAAATAACACTGACGCTCCGAAAGGAGCCTTTGATGGTCTAATGAACTTGACTTGTAGAAGCTCATCTAATTGTTTCCTTAGTTCGACCAACTTTGGTGGGGCCATACGGTAAGAGGCTCTAGCAGAGGGTTTAACTCCTATGAGGAGCTCAATTTCATGGTCCACGACTCGTGGAAGAGGTAGAACCTCAGGCAACATCCTTAGCATTACCTCTTCGAATTCTTCCAACATTTTTTCCACACCATCGGGTATCGATTCCACTCTTAACCCTTCTTTGTAAATCAGCATGGCCACAAAAAAAGGGTTCCCCTCTCTTTCCCCCTTTCTTAAACTGTAAAGCTGAGATCATTTTTTTCTCATTCTTTGGCAAGATAGTGGTCGGCACCACACATGGGTGTTCCCCTAAGAACAACAAGTAGCTAGCGACGAGGATAGGGATCACTTGAGCCAACATCATAAAGTCCAATCCGAGGACGACATCAAAGTCATCCATGGGGGAAACTGTAAAGTCTACCTTCCCTTCTCATGGCCTCAATTTGGTCATCACACTCTTGGAACTTCCACTGGTTGCAAAAGCTGGCGAATTGACCTCTTTCATTCGCCTACAATCCTTGCTAACTAGAGACCACACCTTTTTGCTTATTCTGGTGTGATGAAGGTATCGATTGCACCCATGTCTACCATGGCCCTAGTGGCTTTCTCATTGATCATTAAGTTCACACACATTAGGTCTCTACCCTACTCTTTCTTTATTGTGTTCAATTAGGTGTGGAGGGCATTGAGGAACCTTATTAAACCTATCCTGATTGGTTCATCTTCAACTTCTTCAATGCTTTCTAACGTTTTTACGGACTCTTGAGACAAGGCTCTTAAGGCATTAAGAGCTCCTCTGTGTGGGCATTCGGCCACCTGATGTGGCCCCTTGCATAAGAAGTAAGCTAGTGGTTGCCTAGGCTTGAAAATCACTACGTTGTTTGTCTTGGGTTGGGTGCTCTCTCAACCAAAGGACCTCCTGTCTGATCTCCTACTGAAGGGCCGGTCCAACCTAGTCATTTTTCTCCATTTCTAAAGTTGAAGCTACTGCTAGCTAATGGAAGATTTTTCCATTTTGAGGAGCCATCATTATAATTATGAAGACGTTCAGCTGCAGTCGTGGCCACCTCTTACACTCTTTGTCTTTTTAGTTCTGTCTTGGCCCAAGGCTTAAGGCCCTTAAGGAAATAAAACATCTTGTCCTTTTCGGACATGTCTCGACTATCTAACATCAGGGTAGAAAAACTCTTTACAAACTCTCGCATTGTTCCTGTTTGCACCAATTCTCGAAGTTTCCTTCGGGCCATATACTCCACATTCTCAAGAAAAAATTGATTTTTCAGTTCTTATTTTAGGTCTGTCCAAGTCTTAATCAGACACTCGTCATTGACAAACTTGGAGCGTCACCATAGCTTGACATCCCCCTGTTTGGTACATCGATGCCATTGCTACCTTGTTTTCTTTTGAATCCGTGTTACTCCATGTCAAACAAGAAGTTTTCAAGCTCTTTGGCATCTCTTACCCCCTCATAACATCGAGGCTCCGGCACCTTGGCCCTTTTTCCCCTTTTCGTTGAACTCGAACTCGATCTGGCCATAGCTATTTTTTTTATGCTCACTTATGCTCTGAGCTCCTCAAACTCCTTTTGGAGAACATTCAAGGCATCTCTAGCCTCCTCGCTCACGTTGTGGAGAGTATCGGACAACTCCCGCTAGGTTATCTCGATCTCTTTTAATCGATCTTTAGTCACCATGTGAGTTTTCACTACGGCCACCATGGTCTTAAGTTCTTCAAGTCTCTGTTGATAATTGGGTCCACCACTTATGGCCATTTCATTAATTTTCTAGCACTTCTCAACCGTGCTCTGATACCACGTGTCATGGACTAGGCTTTCTCTTAACAAGCAATAGCTCGTGCGACACTTGAATGGACGCTCCCACCCAAGTCAGCCCTCAATATTTTGATATCTGAATAAATAACCATAAGCCACAGTTAGTCCCTAGCATACGCAATAAGACACATTCATATCGAGATCAATCTCGAGCACACACAAAAAGGCACATTCACATCGATAAAAAGAAAAACATATCAAGGCAACAATCGAGACATTCAAATCAGAGGTGAATTTTATTAAAATCGAGGATATTACATCGGGACTTCCCACCATCGCCAGGGCCAGTGGGGCAGCCCTTGGTGGATGACCTAGGCCCATATTGCGACCGGTGACACAGCCCAACAGTACGCTGCTCGCTCACCCCCTAGAGAGCTTTAGAGATTTTAGAGCTATGCTACCACTAATCATTACAATGTTTGAAATGGGAACACTTTTCTTAGCATAAGAGATCTACCCGGTCATGGCCCTATACATGGGTGGCTCATGACAACCTAAGCCCCGGTCATGACCTTATACAAGGTTGGCTTATGACACTTAACGTGTGTATAAGACTAGAGACGGTACTAAATAGCAAATAAATGAATATTTATTATTATTTGATTTGTTTATAGCATATTTGAATAGTTATAAAAAGATAATTAATATATTTGAATAAAAAATTTATTATTTATGATAAATTTAGATAAAATATAAATATTATCCTCTAAATATCTAATATTTAAATTTATTTATGTGTTAATAAATAGTAATCGATATTCAAATTTACATTCAAATTATTTACCTATTTATATATATAAAATATATAAAATTTTACTATTATAGAAGGTTTCGAACTTTAACAAGTAACAATTATTTATTATTAATTAAGAGTAAATTTAAATTTTTAATTAATTTTTTTTTATTTTATATTTTGATAAAAAATTTAAATAAATAAATATTTTAACGAATTTGAATATTAAAATGAATAGTGTTTTATTTAAATAAATTCGAATTTGGATAGTGATATTAAAGTTAAATTGACATTTAAATGGATTCGAATATTATGAATATTAAATGGATTTGAATATGGATACCTACAAAATAGCAAATATCCGCTTCGTTACCATCATTATATAAAACTAGTATAGACTAATTAGCATATTAAGTTCGCAATTCACATGATAGTTTTACCTATTTAAAATATTTGTAAACACACATAAATTAGTATTTTATTGAGCAATGTTTTGTTTAAATCTTCATATCATACGGTAATCAAACTTTTTGAAAACAAAATTTACAAAATTGCAAATATATCATAAATAGTATTATAATTAAATAATTAAGAATGCAAGTGATAAAATATTAAATTAAAATTGAATTTGAATATGATAACGTTCACAATTTTAGTTATTTTTTAAAAAATGATTTTGATTTTCAATTTGAATGTAAGTTACATAATTTTAAAAATTTTCATACATAAACATTCACATTAAGTTAATTCACACAACCATAATTTCTAGATATGATATATGGAACTGCCATTTATTTACACTGTATAAATATGAGATTAAAAAATCTTTCTTGCAATTCAATAGCATAATTTAGTTAATGACAGTTAGAGTTAAGTGATGGAGGTTGCCTTTAGCCACGTCAATTAAAGAAAGCAAAGATTCAACATCGTTAAGTATTTTGGACTGAAGCCTTTGTTTAAAGGAGTTTTCCAAAAATGAAATGTTTTTAAAGTTTCAAAACCTCTATATAGAGAAACTTTCCAAAAATGAGATTTTTAAAATTTTAAAGCCTCTATTTAGATGAGCTTTTCAATTATAAGATTTTTAAAGTTTCAAAGCCTCTATTTAGTAGAGCTTTTCAAAGTGAAGATTTTTAAAGTTTCAAAACTCTTGTTTATGAGGAATATTTCAAAAAGGAAAACTTTTAAAGTTTTTAAAACCTCTTATGGCCCCCCAAAAAAAAAAACCCCTCAAGCCTTAGTTCGAGATAAAATTGATGTCTTTGTCTTTGCATTTTTTTTATTCTTAAAAATATATAAAAACGGGTAGCTGTAGATACTTAATTTTGTTTTGGATAAATTCTAGCCAGTTGTGAAGTTTTTAAAGTCCAACCCATTTCAAATACAATGTTTATTTAACGTTGACAAATTTTCAAAATTGAATTTTGAACCAAATTGACTCGAATGTTCCTTAGTCAAACTTAATCAAACTTAGTTAAATAAAGTCAAATCTAGTCAAAATCGATCAAACCTAGTTGGGCTTAGGCCAACCCTTGGAACTCACCACTAAAGAGGATTATAAAGGCTTAAGGTTAATAATATTGTGATTTTATGCACTGAAAGCTATGATTGTACCTTGAGAGGGCTAAAATTACCAAAATGCCCTTTAAGGGTATTTTAGTAATTTGATCTTTTCAAAGTTGATTTTTTGTGAAATCATTCAGATCATGTATTGATAAAATTTCATGACTTTTGATACATTAAAAACTCTGATTGCATCTCAAAGGGATTCAAATTACTAAAATACCCTTTAGAGGTATTTTTGTAATTTAACTTTCTGAGGTCAATTTTACAAAAAGCTCCAAATCATGATTAAACATTATTTTATGATTTTTGATGTATTAAAAACCTTGATTGCACCTCAAAAATGTTGCAATTACCAAAATACCCTTAAAGATATTTTTGTAATTTGATTTTTCTAAGGTGGTTTTCCATGAAAAACTTTAAATCATGATTAAGTGTTATTTTATTATTTTTAGTGCATTAAAATCATAAAAAAAAAGTGGGATCATAAGTCTTTAAGAAAATCATGCGAAATGTTCAAATTTGTAATGGGGACAAATTAATATTTTCCTATAAAGTCAACTACATTAAAAGTCAAAATTTATACTACATTCATTTTGAGCCTTTGATGTTTCAAGAGTTTAGATCCTAGGGTGAAAGGTGCTTGTTTGATGAAAAAACATGTAGAAGGGTTTAACCATTAGATGAAATTTGATCAAAGGCTAAAGGATCATTGTTTGATCTTTAAATTCATCACATAGGGCCGAAAAAAAAAATGAAGCAAGTTTTGAAGGTATAATCCCTCCACCTTATTTCCATGCTTTTCATGCACATTTTCATGTTCATTTATATTAGTTTTCTTTGATTTTTGTGATTTTCCAAGAGAGAACAGCTCTCCCCATAGTTGTTTTCTTCTATAGTCCCATGATTGATCCAATAAATTTAACCAACTAAATTAGTAGTATGGTTTGAAGTAAAGAAGATAAAAAAATACCAATAAGTCCATTATTAGAGGTTCAGCCAAGTTCTTCCATGCCATAGCCAAACCTTCTTTGGGTTTGTTTATGTGGTTTGCTTGCTAGGATTGGTGTATCATGTTGTGATTATGGTTGTATTGATTATTATTTGCATGATAGTTTACTAATTTTATGGGTTATGTTGCTTGTTTGGCAAGTATGTGTGTTTCTAATATGTTTTTTCTTAGTAGTTTCTTACATATTTGATGAAAATAATTTGATAATAAAATACTTTCACAAGTTACTTTTTCAAATGTTTGATGCATGTCTTAGATAGGAGAAATGATCAAATGCTTATGGATAGGCTATGATAGGTTCTTGGCCAAACACTTCCATTGTTTATCCAAGACCTCTAATGTGTTCCTTGGCCAAGAAGTTGACATGTAATCAAATGCTTGTTTGTGTTACTAGTTAAATATTATATTTTCTATGTGCTTAACAAAAATTTTCCAAAGAAATAATTGTTGAATGAGTAAGTTTTTATAGTAGGATTTAACTTTGTTTTCATGTGTTTATGTTGAGTGAAATGGTGGACAAATAGTCCCATATGTTTGGTTAATACAAGAAATGTTCAAATAGCCATGGAGGTTTCGGTTCTTACCTTGTCCATGGCTTGGCCAAACTTTGGTCTTTTCCTTGACCCTGAGTGTTTGATTATCTTTTGGTTAGGTTTTTGCATGCATGGTTAGTTTATGAAATGTCTATGAATTTGCTTTAAGTTTTGGCTTTCTATTTAGTCATATTTTATGCATCAAATATTTACATTTGGCATTGATACCATGTTTAATAATTTTGTTGCATACATCACTCATTCAAACCTTCAAACTTTCAAACCCTAAACCAAACCCTAAACCCTAACCAAATGCTAAACCCTAACCTAAGTCCCAAACCCCTAAACCAAACCTTAAACCCTAAAGGCCAACCTTGGACCCATTTTCATGCATTCGTCTTTCATTTTAATAAGTTGTTACATGCATTAACATTCTTGAATTGTCATTACATTGTAGACACCTCATTTTGCTTTGAAATTCATTGGGCTTCAAATTTTGGGCCTCAATATAAGATGTTAGATCCAAAAGATTAAAAGCCCAAAAAAAAGATGTTAATTTTTATTTAATTTTATTTTTAATTTTAATTTGGATTATGATATTTTAATTTTAGTTTTAATATTGTGGTTTAATCTTGTTTTGGTTAAAATTAGTCAAAAGAAAAAGAAATCAGAAGAAGAAAATCATGTAGACTTTGGCAAAAAGGAGTGGCATATTCGATCTTGAATCCAAGTCCTAGATTCTACCTTAAATTCTAGAATTTATTAACTAATGATGCATGGGAAACTCTTGAGGCTTAATGATAGTAATAAAATATGTATAGTTTTTACATGTTAAAAAAGTGCTAAAATTTAAAATTTTGGATAATTTTTTATGCTTTTCATGCTATTTTCAAGGCTTTAAGTTTTCAAGCACAAGATTCGTTTCCATGCAAGCCGTACATGTAATCATGCAAAACTTACATTCAGCCTAACCATGCAAGCACAATGCCCCGACCATTGGTCAAAATTCAAGCATGCACAAGTCCACTTGGCTCCAAATCCATTCGGCCAATGTAGAATTTTGAGACAAGCATGCTTTTTTTACTTAGCCATGAAGAGAATGACTTGCACTTTGACTCTATCATATTTGACCATACAAGGAAAAAAGAGAAGTTACAAGACCATGAACTCTACAAGCTCATTCCATTCGTCAAAAAAAGATTTCATCCAAAAAGGACTCTTTGCTTAGTATTGAAGAATTTCGAGTCACTAAAAACTCTCTTTTATTTGGCCAATAGTGATTTGTGCTTATGATGGACTCTTTAACTCATCCAATGAAGAGTTTTGATAAAGCAAAAAATACGCAAGATAATTATCAAGATAATTGATGAAAAATCAAATTAGTATTGAAATCTCAAGCCTTAGTCGATCACATGAAGGAGTTTGAATCAAGATTGAATGCTACAAAGATCAAAGGCCAAGATTGCTTCCTAAAACCTCCTATTCAGCCAAACTCTCCAAAGAGGAAGAAACCATTTTCAGCTAGGACTTTTTGAAAATTAAGATATGATTATCCTTTAATATTTGAATCAAATTCAATTTCTAGTACACTTATCCCTTTTGGTTGAAAATATGCCTATAAATAGGCAAAACTATTCACTTGTTTCATCATCCCTCTCTTCACTTCTCTTTTTTCTTTTAGCTTCTTAGTTCTTTATTTCTTTTTAGTTAAGGTATTGGCATAGGTGACAAATTTGCTAATTACAAAGTTTTTGTTCTTTAAATCTTTTTCAATCAAAAAGTGTTTTCATTTAAATATTTCTTTTCTTGTTTTCTTGTTTGCAAAATCTTGTTTTTGTTTTCTTTAATTTTGGTAAAGCATTCATTTTACCAAGATTCATCCAAATTTTTTTATTTTCTTTGCAAGATTCTACTACATGTTCATTTTTTATCTTTAATTTCTTTCATGCAACATTTATTTACTTTTAAAGCATTTCACCATCTTGTCTACAATCTTTTAAATCTTTACTTTGCAATCTTTTGAGTTTAGCCTTTAGGATTAGTTGTTGACATTAGTCTTTGCTTGCCAAGTGACAATTAGTAAAGTTTAAAACCCTACTTACATATCGCTTTTAATCTTTATTGAAACTCTGTAACCCTAAAACTCTGAACATTTATTTGTTTAGATATAGAATCTAAGTCTTTCAACTTTGGTATTTATGAACTACCAACACTACATTCTATAATCCCTGAGAAGACAATACTTGGAATACTCTACTTTATTACTTGAACTGTGCACAACATTAATAAAGAATTCTTAGGCTCTATATAAAAAGCAACAATCAAGTTTTTGGCATCATTGTTGAGGATTATAGCAGTGTTTGCAATATCAATAAGGAATTCTTAAGCTTCTATAATATAAACTCTTATTTTTATTTTTGTTTTTTTTTCTTTTACTTTCTTTGATTTTTTTCTTATTTGCATTCACAGATTTAAATGTGTTGACTAAGCTCCAATTGATCAAGCGATAAATAAAACTTTTAGAAGAAAAAGAAAAAAAGCAATCAACACCACCAACACCTACTCCTATGGCGAATGCAAATAATAAAGGGCAAAGAATTTTGAGGGACTATTTAGTTCCTAATGTAGATGGTTTTCAGCCATCCATCTGAAGGCCAGCCATTCAAGCCAATAACTTTGAGATAAAGCCTTCAATTATACAAATAATCCAAACTTCTGTCAGTTTTGATGACTACCAAACAATGATCTAAATATACAATTTTTCTAATTTTGTTAAACTTTATGATATTTTTCGTTACAATGGTGTTTCTGATAAGGCTATTAAACTAAGATTATTTCCTTTTTTTTTTCTCAGGAATAGTGAAAAGTTGGTTGTCTTCTTTATTACTAGGCTCAATTACAACATGGGATGATCTAGTTCATAAATTTTTGGCAAAGTTTTTCAACCAACAAATACTACAAAGTTAAGGAATGAGATTACCACTTTTCTATAGGCTAATGGTGAAACCTTATATGTGAATGAAAGAGATTTAAAGAATTACTTAGAAAATGCCCACATCATGGTTTATCCAAATGGCTCCAAATTTAGATATTTTACAATGGTCTCACACCAACTATGAGAACCATTTTAGATTTAATTGTTGGAAGGGCTATAATGATCAAGACTCTTAAAGAGGCTAATAAGATAACAAAAGAGATGGCTACCAATAATTACTAATGAGGCATGGAAAGAAATAACAATAAAAAATTTGTTGGTTTATTTAAAGTTGATACTATTACTTCCATTAACTTTTAATTGGTTGCCCTTACAAAAAAGATTGAAGCCTTAGGAAACCAAATACAAGCCAACCCTATTAATGCTATACAAAGTCCTTTTATATCTTGTGACATATGTGAAGGTCCTCATTCTTCAAAAAAATGCTAATATAGGGTAGAACCTATCCACTATATTCAAAAAAATAAATCAAACCATAATCCCTATAGCAATACCTACAATTCTAGCTAGTGAAACCACTATAACTTTTCTTGGAATCATCCAAACCACCAAGCCATCAATAACCAAATCAATAACTACCGTAATCCACTAAACAATAACCAACCCTAAGAAAAAAAATCTACCCTTAAGGACATGTTGACTAGGTGATGCAAGCTAACAGTGCAGCATTCAAAGCCTAGCTGCATACATAAAAAACCTAGAAAATCAAATAAGTCAACTTGCCCAAGCCGTAACAAATCGTTCAGTAGGTACCCTATCTAATAACATTAAAACCAACCTAAAAAGATAAGGTAAATAGGGATGCAATGCAATATATTCCATGGGGGATGTTAGGATAGATGATTCTAATGAGAAAGATGATAAACCTATATTGTCAACCTACCCAGCTTTGAAAGACAACTTGAAGTGAATTTTATTAGAATGGAGGATATTTTTGAGGATGAAGAGCTTTTAAGACTTGGTAGAGCTTTAGAGGGTTTTGGCCCCATAGCATTAATGGCCCCTAAAGCTATTGAAACCTATGAGAAGGGCCCTAAGAAGAAAATGGTGATATGGACTAAGAGAAAGATCTAAAAGAATACATTAAATGGTCTCATGAAGAAAGGAAAATACAACTACAAGTAGGGAAAATATTAGTAAAAAGTATTTCGCTTGAGGAGATAGCTCAAGGTGCGTCTGCCAAAAATAACCAAGGAGCAATGGTAATGCATAAGAAGCAACCCTAAAAAGAAAATCCTCAAAAGGAAGTTCAACAAAGGCTAAGGATGACTGTCAAAATGTATAGGTAGTGTTTCAATGTTAACCTACCTGCCTCAAGGCCTATTCCAAAAAATTTGCTCAAAGAACTAAAAGAAGCCCATTCTTAGATGAGTGTAACCCTAAGCATCAACAACTCTTACCCAAAATATTAAAAGATCCTGAGAGTTTTACTATACCTTACATGATTAAAATATTGAAATTTTTTGACGCTCTTTGTGATCTTAGTTCTAGCATGAATTTAATACCTATGAATATTTTTATGCAACTAGGTTATGGAAAGCTAAAACCTCCTACATTCAACATTAAGTTTGCAAATCAATATGCTAAGTTACCATAAAGAATGCTAAAATATTTCTTGGTGAAAATTAGAAAATATGTTTTCTCTATGGATTTTGCTATTTTAGACATTGAGGATGATGAAGCTCCCTTACTTTTCGATTGACCTTTTTTATTCATTGTAAAAGCCCTGAAAGATGTATTAAGGCTAGCATTACCTTTAGGTTCAAACACTTTGACAATGTAATTTGTGTTTGCAAGGTATAGTGTAATAAGAAATAAAGAAGGTGTTAGTGCAATTAGGGAATTTAAAGAAACCCTAAAAACCTATTAATAAAGCCTTTTGACCATCTGAAAAACTTAGCAAACCTAAGCTCCAATATTGTTAACCCTTCCAAAAACTCAAGCTTAGTTTATGTAATCCCAGCTAAAAGAGTTAGCCTATCTCTTCACGCTAAGTTTGTTTATGTTATACCATAAAGAATAAAGCAACAAGGGAAACTCCCTCTTAACAGATGAAAGGATTTTGTATAAATTTAGGGATGGTCAAGCTTGACCAAAACTACCGCTGCTTGAAAGGTAACCCAAGTTCTACTTTAATGGTTGTGATTTCTTGATTTCTTTTATTTTCTTTAGGATATGTATGTTTTAATGTTTTTGTTTGAGTTTTTTTTAAGGATGAAGAAAAGCAAGAAAGATGCATATTCAACCTTGAAGAATTGTGGGGAGTATTTCTTTTTCCTTTGAGTTTCTTGATATATGGTTCCATTTAAGTGTGGGGGAAAAAGAAAACTTTTGATTTCAACTCATCTATTCTTTCAAAACCAAATTGACTTGCTAAACTTTGTTATGATATTTACTTAGTTGGAAATTATAAATATTCTCTTGAATGACTAAAGTATGATATGGAGTTTAAGTATAGATATAGTGAAACTTGAAAAAATTCTTAAGCATGTATTTACTTTGAATATGATTCTTATGCACGCTTTTTTATTCTCTTTATATGAAATGCTATAATTTTTGTAAAGGTTTGTGAAATATGGATTCGTATGAAATTTAATATTTGAATAAGTACTCTAGAATTCACCTACTTAACCCTTAAGGCAAAATCATAGACTACATTTAACTCAAGAAATAAGATACATAGTTTTTGATACTATTTGAGCCTTTTTCAAGCCCTATTTTGATCATGCATCCCTAGTACCCTTATTTTGAGTCTCTATATTAATCATTTTCTTTGTTTAGTTAAATACATTACAAGCTAAATAAGCCTTTTCTTTGATTATTATCCTTTTTTTTATCCTAACCAACTGTGCTTACTTGTTTATCATAGACATATTCTTATATTTGGGAGAGAGAGATGTGCAAGGAAAGCATGACAATCAACAAAAGTAAAGGTAAAGCCTAATAAAGCCAAAAATAGCAATCATTCAAATAAAAAAATGCCAAAAATAAAAAGCAATAAAGAATGCCTTTACAAGTCAAAGTCTTAAAAAGAGCTCCCAATTAATTCAAAATCCAAGAAGTTTTTTTTTAAAAAAAGTAAGCTTAGGGTTTTAAACCTAAAAATTCAATTTTTCCTACCTTGACCTAAGCCTTCCATTACAAGCCTAAAAGACTTTTTGATCTTAAGTTGAATATATAAGTCAACATTAGTGGAGAGGGATAGGGAAAGTGGACATATGAAGCCTATTCTACTTTTAAATTGAAATATGTTTAAATTCTATTTACTTGAGTTATATTCATGATTTAAAGATAGAATAGATTTGTATGTATGATTAGCATAAATTATTGAAAGTTTGCTTTTGAAAAACTTTCTTGTGACTCTATAATTATTCTTAACTTTGTGTTATGCAATAGAACATGTTAAAGAGTTCTGTACAATTTTCTACTCTAAGGATGTCTGAGATTTTGTTTAAGGGAAAGCCAAGATTCAAGTGTGGGGGTGTGATAGTACCAAAAAATATATAGTTTTTACATGTTAAAACGATGCTAAATTTAAAATTTTGGATGATTTTTGGTTCTTTTCATGCTATTTTCATGGCTTTAGGTTTTTTAAGTACAAGATTCATTTTCATGCAAGCCATACATGTAATCATGCAATGCTCACATTCGATCCAACCATGCAAGCACAATGTCACTCACCATTGGTCTAAATTCAATACACAAGCCCATTTGGCTCCTAATCTATTTGGCCAAGGTAGAATTTTGAGACTAGCATGCTTTCTTTTGTTTAGCCATGAAGAGAATGACTTGCACTTGGACTCTATCATATTCAGCCATACAAGGTAGAAGGAGAAGTTGCAAGACCATAAACTCTATGAGCTCAATCCAGTCGGCCAATGAAGATTTTATCTAAAGAAGACTCTTTTGCTTAGCATTGAAAATTTTCAAAACACCAAGAACTATCCTTTATTTGGCCAAGAGTGATTTGTACTCATGATGGACTCTTTAGCTCATCCAATGAAGAGTTTTGATAAAACAAGGGATGTGTAAAATAATTATCAGGATAACTGATGAAAAATCAAATTAGTCTTGAAATCCCAAACCTTAGCCAATCACATGAAAGAATTTGAATCAAGATTGAATTATATAAAGATTAACAACCAAGATTGCTTTCTTAGATCCCCTATTCAGCCAAACTCTCCAAAGAGGAAAAGACCATGTTTGGCTAGGACTTTTTGAGTATTAAGATAGGATCAACCTTTAGTATTTTAATCAAATTCAATTTTTTGTACACCTATCCCCCTTGGCCAAACCAATACTTATAAATAGGTAAGGCCATTCACTTGTTTCATCATCCTTTTCCTACCTTCTCTTCTTTCTTTTAGCTTTTTAGTTCTTTATTTCCTTTTAGTTAAGGTATTGTCTAAGGTGATAGATTTACCAATTACCAAGTTCTTATTCTTTCAATCTTTTCAATCAAAACGTGTTTTCATTCAAAGATTTCTTTTCTAGTTTTCTTGTTTTCAAAATTTTATTCTTGTTTTCTTTAATTTTGGCAAAGCATTCTTTTTACCAAGGTAGATCCAAATTTCCTTATTTCTTTGCAAGATTCGACTACATGTTCTTTCTTGATCTTTAATTTCTTTCATGCAACATTTATTTAATTTCAAAGCAATTTAGCATCTTGTCTACAATATTTTAAAACTTTATTTTGCAATCTTTTGAGTTTAGGTTGTAGGATTAGTTGTTGGCATTAATCTTTGCTTTTCAAATGATAGTTGGTGAAATTTAGAACCTATCTACAAATCATTTTTAATCTTTACTGAAATCTTGTAACCTTAAAACCTTGAATATTCATTTGTTTATATATAGGATCTCAACCTTTCACTTTTGTTACTTGTGAACTACACAACACTACATTTAATAATCTCTGAGGAGATGATACTTAGAATATTCCACTTTATTACTTGATCTATGCACTTACAAGCTTTATATAAAAAGTACAATCACTCAATCTATTGAAAAAAGGGATAGCTTACACAAAGGAAAAGTCTTGGGAAATTTTCCTAGATTTGATAGAATTAAATTGTTTCCAATTTGAAAAAGGCTGAATCCTTATATAAAGAACCTTGAAATCATAATCAAGTATGGAAAAGAAGCAATAACTAGCAATAGAAGTAGATACATAAGAAGCAATCAGCAATACAAGCAACAATATATCAAATTTCTAGCAATCAGTCACATAGAAATTTTTTAGTCTTGGTCTCGAGTTTTAGAGGTTCAATTTTTGAGTTTTGATTTTTAGGTATTCTTTGGTGTTTCTGGGATTAGGAAATTTTCTAGAAGTTTTAATTTCGAGGGTTTGGTTTGATTTATTTTTGGAATTTTTGTTTAGGTTTTAGGTTTTGTTTGATTTTCGGTTTAATATTAAGGGTTTGATTGAATTTTGGTTTTTGAAATTCTGAGAATATTTTTTAAGAATTTTTGGTTGAATTTTGTTGTTTTCTAGGAATAGATTGAATTTTCCTTTGAAGGTTTGGTTTTTTCGATGATTTTCGTAGTGGTCAGAGGGATTAAGGTGGTGGGATTCTGGAAATTTGAGGCTGTTTCTGGAAAAAGTTTAAACTTTTTTATGCCAGATTCTAGAAATTAGGTCAAAATTAGGTTTCTTTGAAATTTCCAGTTGAATATTTATAAAAGAGGATAAGTTTTTAACTAAAGAGAGAAAAACAGAGGCATTCAAAAAGAAGGATTTTTTTTCTTTTATACCTAAACCTAATGATGCCATTTTAGAAGCCTTAGGATCAGCGCTTCGACTCAATTGACCCATGAGTTGACACATTTGGAAACCCAACCCTATCGTAGTACTTTTTTTCTTTTTTCTTTTTTCTTTTATTTTTTAATTTTGATTTGGTTTGATTTTTTATTTTTGATTATTATTTATTATTGTGTGATTGTAAATACTTAATTTTGTTTGGGAAAAATATGACCACTTGTGAAGCTCTTAAAGCCTAACTCGATTCAAATCCGACACTTTTTTAATTTTCATGTCTCTAAAATCAAAATTTGGACCAATTTGATTCATACACCCTAAGGTCAAACAAAATCAAAATCAGTCAAAATAAGTTAAATTAGGTGAAACTCGAGATAGTTTTCCAAATTCACAACCAAATTGAACCAATATGGCTTGGAACTGAGATTTGTGGTTTTAAAGCATTGAAAAAAACCTGATTGTACTTTGAGAAGCGTAAAATTATCAAAATACCCTTTAAGGCTATTTTCCTAATTTAACCTTTTCAAAGTAGGATTTTCCTGAAATTTTTCAGATCATAGTAAAATATGATTTAATGATTTTTGTCGCCTTTAAAACTTTGATTGCACTTTAGGAGGTGTGAAATTACAAAATACCCTTTAGGAGTATTTTTTTAATTTAACCTTCTTAAGGTTCGATTTCGTGAAAAGTTCTAGATCATGATTTAATATTAGTTGATGATTTTTGAAATATTGAAAACCTTGATCACACCTCAGAGGTGTGAAATTACCAAACTACCATTTAGAGGTAATTTCATAATTTAAACTTCCTTTGATTTTTCATGAAATGTTTTAGATCATGTTTTTAAATTATTTAATGATTTTTGGTGCATTAAAAACCTTGGTCGCACCTCATAAGGTAGGAATAACCAAAATACCCATAGGGGTAATTTTATAATTTAACTTTTTAGAGGTCAATTTTTCATGAAACTTTCATATCTTAATTTCATATTATTTGAAGATTGTTTGTACTTTAAATCGGAAAAATGAAGAAGGGAGTATTATTTTTTAGGAAAATAGCCTAGAAATCGAAATCTTTCTAGTAGGGAGTAAATTAGACTTTTCACATGGTTCCAATAGCTTTAAAACTCCAATCTTTGGAAATGAGTATTCTCAACCATAGGATGATCTTAAGGGGCTAGATCCAATGGTGAAAGATGACTCATTGCAAAGAAAACAAGAGAGAAATATTAACCATTAGATGAAGTTTTAATCTAAGGGCTATTACTCATTTGCATAGGTATTTTTTTCACCATTTAGAAGGTTGGGAGAGAGGTTGCAGAATGATAAAGCAGCTGGGAAAACATGCAAAAATAATTAAAGAATTTTTTCTTAAAGAAAGCTTGGAGAAGGTATAATTTCTAGTTTCCTTTCTAGCATTTCATTGCATTTTATCACCTTTTCATAAGATTTTCATACTGGTTATCCATTTATTTTTTTATTTTCTTAAAAAAATTTATAGTTTTTCATTTCTTTTAATCTAATCTTGGTTCAAGAATTCATCCAACTAAAAAAATAGTTTGGATTGAAATCAAAAGGATTAAATAACAATGAACATAAAATCCACCCTTTTGCTTTTGGAGGTTCAGCCAATATTGCTTCTTTCATGGCTAACCTCTTTTGGTCCATTTCTAGTGTTTTTCTTGCTTCCAAATAATGTTTATGATGATTCGCTGGTTAGTTTATTTATTATTGGCATGAATTTTTGTTAGTTTGTGATGCATGTTTGATGTTTGGTTAATGTTCTTTTTTTTATGGCTTTCTCACTATTTTAGTTGGTTACATGTTTGATTAAATTGCTATTGGGATTAAAATGCCTTCACATGATGAATGCCTTGAAGTTTAATGCATGTTCAGGTTAAATGGAAAGAAAATATGATTGTGCGAGACCATGGGTGCATCTGGCCAAGCCTTCCATGTTGGAGTCGAATCAACCTTTTGCTTCATGGCAAAATATTCTTCCATTCATCCTTGCTTGCTTGTGTTCTTACATGATTCTTCAAGTTTTTAATGTGTTTGATTAAATTTTATGTGGATAAAAATATTAATTTAATAGGTTGTTTGATAATTTTTGTGTTTATTTGCTTGAATTAAAAAAAAAAGTGGAACACATCTTTAATGTTTTTTTAAAAAATTTATGTGTTTGATCCATTTACATCATGTTTTGGCATGCACATTTAGTTTGCAATATAGTTTTCTAAATACCTAGATTTGTAGGTAGTCTGTTTTTTAGTCATGTATTTTTCATACATCAATATTTACATTTTTACTAATGGCATTTCTGTTATTTCTTTTTATCACATGCATTTCTCATGAAACTTAAAATTCCAAATTCCAAAGCCTAAACCACCCTACAAACCATAAACCATCTATCAAACCCTAAACCACCATCCAAACCTTAAATCACTATCCAAAGCCTAACCTTGATCCCAAACCAACCTTAACCCTAAACCCCAAACCAACCCAAACCTCAAACTACAAACTGAACCCTAAACCTTGACCTAGACCCTAAAGCTACCCCAAACCCTAAAACTTCGAGCCAACTTTCAAATCCTAAAATCAACCCTTGATCCCTTTCATACTTTTGTATTTCACTTTACTTTATTGTTACATGCATTTTAAATTACCATGCATTCATACTTTGTCATTCATATTCAATCATCATGCATCCATATTATTATTATGTTCATGCATACATGCATCGGTTTTATAAATAGAGTTTCTTTAAAGAAAAGCCTTTTAAAATAGGATGATATTTCAATTAAATAAGGCTTTTAAGATATGACCTAATTATAGAGTGACTCTCAATGACTACTATTTATATGGGATATTATCTCGGTTTTGTAGGACAAATTGAAAATCTCTAACTTAGAAATATTTTTGAAACTCTACCTAAATGTAGATGAGTGGAAAAGATATGTCGATATTTAAGAAAATTTCACTTTGATCCAAAAATAAATTGTTTTGCATTTCAAAAAAAAATTAAAAATGTTGTGTTCAAAATAAAAGACTTGTTTTTTTTTTAATAATAAAAAAAAGAGGAATTAATCTTAAACATTAGAAAAAGACCATTTATACTAAAGTTTAAGGATAATATGTAGTTAATTGGTACCATTTTCAGCAGGCATTATGGGGGTGCTAATCTTTTCCCACAAGTAATTGACTCCTGAACCCTAAATCTGATTTTCACATACCTTAATTTGTTCTTTTCATAAAACATTTAAATCTTTTAAATGCTCTATTAAAAGGGTAAAATTTTTGGGTGGGCAATCACATATCCTAAAAAAGGTTTGCAATGACTCCTTGTTTTGTTTTAAATTCTCCATTGTCTAGCAGTCAGGTTCCTCAATCTCGCACATCACAATAATGATTGAATTAAAGTGTTGAGAAAAAGAAAAAAAAGAAAATTTGATAAAATTTTATAGTTTAGTTGCATGATTATTTATTTGTTTGCATGATTAATAATTTATTTGTATGATTGATACTTTTTGTTGCATGATTAATATTATTGAATGACTAAATGATTTAACATTATTATTTTTTTCTATTGCATGATAATATTGCATGGTTTAATTATGATATGATTGCATGATTTGATTATGATATTCTTGATAGAATTTTTGTATGACGATATTGAGTAAATGAATAAAAGAATTGGAATTAATTTATTTGTATTACAAAGACCATCTTTGATGAGGTTTTGGTAAGATAACCTAGAATTAACTTGGTACCAATTTTGGGCAAAATGATGTGCAAAAAACCTTCTTAGTACATAACCGACTCTCGAGCTTAGTTATATTAATGTAGACTAAAGCATATTCTTTTTAGAGACCCTTAGTTTAAGCTTAGGATAACTTTAAATATGATATATTCACATAGGTGGCTAATCACCCCTAGCTTTGGCCCATATACTGCACAAGTGTTTTAAATGGTCCAACACTGATTGCCATTCACTACAAGCTATCTCTATGTGCATGCTGACATGTCTACAACTACTACTCCTACTCATATTACCCCTGCTTTTAATGTCAAGACAACTGATCCAACCCAAGTTCCCAATTAATTGATCTAAAAGAACAAGAAAAGTTAAAGATAGGCATTATAGGAGCCAAAGAAAGTTTTGGTTCTCAAAATATAGACCTCATAGAAGAAAGGCTTAGAGCTATTGAAGGATAGATGTCTATGGGTCAATAGATGTTGCTAGACTCTACTTGGTGCCCAATGTTGTGATTCCACCAAAATTTAAGGTGTTTGAGTTTGAAAAGTATGATAGGACTAAGTGCCCCATTACACATGTGACAATGTATTATTGCAAAATGGTTGTATATGCATATGATGAAAAACTGCTCATCCATGTCTTTCAAGTAATGTTTATGATGATTAGCTTGTTAGTTTATTTATTATTTGCTTGAATTTTGGTTAGTTTGTGATGCATGTTTGGTGTTTGGTTAATGTGCTTTTTTTTATGGCTTTTTCACTATTTTAGTTGGTTACATGTTTGATGAAATTACTATTGGGATTATAATACCTTTACATGATAAATGCCTTGAAGTTTAATGCATGTTTAGGTTAAATGGAATGAAAATAATATTGTGCAAGACCACGGGTGCATTCGGCCAAGCCTTCCATGCTTGTGTCAAATCTCCCTTTTGCTTCATGGCAAAATATTCATTCATTCATCCTTGTTTGCTTGTGTTCTTGCTTGATTCTTCAAGTTTTAAAGTGTTTAATAAAATTTTATGTGGATAAAAATGTTAATTTAGTAGGTTGTTTGATGATTTTTGTGTTTATTTGCTTGAATTTTTTTTTTAAAAAAGAGAGTGTAACATGTCTTGAAAGTTAAAAAAGAAAGTTGTGTTTGATCCATTTACATCATATTTTGACATGCACATTTAGTTTGCAATATAGTTTTCTAAATACCTAGATTTGTAATTAATCTATTTCTTAATCATGCATTTTTCATGTATCAATATTTACATTTTTACCAATGACATTTTGTTATTTCTTTTTATCACATGCATTTCCCATGAAACCTAAAATTTCAAATTCCAAACCCTAAACCACCATACAAACCATAAACCATCCATGAAACCCTAAACCACCCATGAAACCCTAAACCACCATCCAAACCCTAACCTTGACCCCAAACCAACCTTAACTCTAAACAAAACCCTAAGCCCTAACCTAGACCCTAAACCAACCCAAATCCCAACTGCAAATCAAACCCTAAACCTTGACCTAAACCCTAAAGCTACCCCAAACCCTAAAACTTTGAGCCAACTTTCAAATCCTAAAATCAACCCTTGATCCCTTTCATACTTTTGTATTTCACTTTACTTTATTGTTACATGCATTTTAAATTACCATACATTCGTACTTTGTCATTCATATTCAGTCATCATGCATCCATATTATTAGTATGTTCATGCATACATACATCGGTTTTATAAATAAAGTTTCTTTAAAGAAAAGCCTTTTAAAATAGGATGATATTTCAAATAAATAAGG
Source organism: Durio zibethinus (assembly GCF_047325235.1). Classification (NCBI taxonomy): domain Eukaryota; kingdom Viridiplantae; phylum Streptophyta; class Magnoliopsida; order Malvales; family Malvaceae; genus Durio; species Durio zibethinus. Next base: position 19,815,023 of record NC_143178.1, read on the forward strand.
CTTTTGAGATCTGACCTAACTATAGAGGGACTTTCAATAACTACTATTTATGTGGGATATTATCTCGGTTTTGCAGGACAAATTGAAAATCCCTAACTTAAAAACATTTTTGAAACTCTACCTAAATATAGATGAATGGAAAAGATATGTCGATATTTAGAAAATTTTCATTTTGATCCAAAAATAAATTGTTTTGCGTTTCAAAGAAAAAAATTAAAAATGTTTTTCCTTTAAAAAAAGACTTTTTTTAATAAAAAAAGAAAGAGGAATTAATCTTAAACATTAGAAAAGACCTGTTTTACTACACTTTAAGGATAACATGTACTTAATTGGTATTATTTTCAGCGGGCACTATGGGATACTAATCATGCCCCATATGTAATTGACTCCTGAACCCTAAATCTGATTTTCACATACCTTGATTTATTCTTTTTATAAAACTTTTAAGTCTTTTAAATGTTTTATTAAAAGGATAAAATTTTTGGGTGGCCAATTACATCCTGAAAAAAGTTGGTAGTGACTCATTGTTTTGTTTTAAATTCCCCATTGTTTAGCGATCAAGTTCCTTGATCCCATACATCACAACAATGATTGAATTAAAGTGATAAGAAAAAGAAAAAAAGAAAAATTGATAAAATTTTATAGTTTAGTTGCATGATTATTTATTTGTTTGCATGATTAATAATTTATTTATATGATTGATACTTTTCGTTGCATGATTAATATTATTGCATGACTACATGATTTTACATTATTGTTTTTTTTATTACATGATAATATTGCATTGTTTAATTATGATATGATTGTATAATTTGATTATGATATTCTTGATAGAATTTTTGTATGACAATACTGAGTAAATGAATAAAAGAATTCGAAATAATTTATTTGTATGATAAAAATCATTTTTGATGAGGCTTTGGTAAGATAACATATAATTAACTTGGTACCAATTTTGGGTGTAATGGTGTGCTAAAACCTTCTTTGCATGTAATTGACTCCTAAGCTTAGTTCTATTGATGTAGACTAAAATATATTCTTTTAAGGACCTTTAGTTTAAGCTTAGAATAACTTTAAAAATGATAGATTCACATAGGTGGCTAATCACATCTAGACAAAATAAAAATGATCCATTGTATTCCCTTAGCTTTGGCCCATATAGTGCATAAGTGTCTTAAATGGTCCAACACCAATTGCCATTCACTATAAGCTATCTTTATATGTATGCCAACATGCCTACAACTAGTACTTTTACTCATATTACCCCTGCTCTTGATGTCAAGACAATTGATCCAACCCAAGTTCCCAATTTAATGATCTAAAAGAACAAGAAAAACTTAAGGTAGGCCTTGTAGAGGCCAAAGAGAGTTTTGGTTCTCAAAAGATAGACCTCATAGAAAAAAGGCTTTGAGCTATTGAGAGGACAGATTTTTATAGGTCAATAGATGTTGCTAGACTCTGCTTGGTGCTTGATTTTATGATTCCATGAAAATTTAAGGTGCTTGAGTTCGAAAAGTATGATAGGACCAAGTGCTCCATTACACATGTGATAATGTATTGTTGCAAAATGGCTGCATATGCATATGATGAAAAACTGCTCATCCATGTCTTTTAAGGTACCATCACTAGTTTAGCGGCTAGATGGCATGAGCAATTGGATAAATATCTTATTCATGGTTGGAAAGAACTAGCAAGGGTCATTATTACACAATACAAGCTCCTTATAGATCTAGCACTAGATCATATATCTTTACAAAGCATGGAAAAGAAAGATATTGAAAGCTTTAAAGAATATGCCCAGAGGTGGAGAAATGTTACTGCTCAAGTTCAACCTCCTGTTGATTGAAAAGGAAACTATAATTCTATTTGTCAACACTTTCATAGCTCTCTATTATGATTGAATGATTGGTAATGCCACAAAAAACTTTGTTGATATGCTAATTCTTGGGAAAATAATAGAGAATGCGATCAAGAATGACAAGCTTGAATGAGGTGATACAGCTAATGCAAAAAAAAATGGGCTATACTGAAAAAGAAAAAAGAATATGCCTAAGTAATAATTCATGAGAGGCAATAGGTTGGAGGCTTCAACCCATATTATCTTTATTTGATAGACCAACCTTATTACCCAACCATAAACAAAATCTCCCCAAGTTTTCATGCTTATTAACCAATCATGCAGCCATCTAACTCTTTATTTACAAATAAGCCAACTACTCAATCTAAGAACTAGGTAAAAATAGGAAAAGCTCCCATAGATCTAATCCCTATAACATACATTGAGCTACTCTCTTAACTTATTAAGAGCCATTTGGTTGCATCAATTTATTTAGATATTATAAAGCTTTCTTACCCTAAAAGGTATGATGCTAATGCTACTTATGACTACCATCCTAGGATTACTAGCCATTCTATAGGAAATTATACAACATTGAAGTATAAAGTTCAAAGTTTGGTCAAAGTTGGATTGGTGAATTTTGATCAAGAAGCAGAGTCGAGTAACCACATAGAGGCATGATTTTGATAAAGTTTTTATGAATGCCTGTCACTTTAGGAACTAATACAAGTCTTTAAATATTTATGAATATTTGAGAGTCTTTTATTTATCTTTCATCATTTCAATAAAATGACATGCATTTTCATTACATTTTTTCAATTATTCCACATCCATTATATATGCCTTTCATATTTCACCCGATCCTATGTTCTAAATAATGAATGTTCAAACAATCATAACAATAATTCAAGATTCAATTTTGAAAGCATCTTAATTTGTTCAAATTACTAAAGTAAAAGATGACAGATTTTATGAAATGAATTAAATCTAGTAAGAAGTTTTACTCATGAAAGTAATGCAGTATGTGGTTTTAGTGATGGTTTATTCACAAGTTTGTTCTTAGTCAATAAATGTTCTTCATTGAGAGTATTCATGTTTAAACTGAGAAATGACCATTCTGTGATAGGTTCTTGGAAATTGTTGCACACAATTAATAAAAGTGTCAAATCGATCATGCAACTGATGAAATCTTACATGCTCCTGATTCATTCTATCATGTTTTTCAATTCTAACACGCTCATTTTCTCTTTCTACTTCCATTTGCTTGATACATTATTGCATAGTTTACAACTTTCTCTTAATATAGAGATGTCTTACGAAGATTGACTTATTGAGAATGTAAATTATTGAGAGCTATGTCCATAATAGCTAAATGGTGTTGGACCTAATGCAAGACCTTAGACCCATCTATGTCTTTCTTTTCTAGTAACTTTTTTGAAAATCCGATCTTCAAGTTCTTGCACATTGACATAACAATTGGAAGTTGCTCTAATCTCAATGGCCATTTTCTTTTTTGCTTTTTCCTATAAATTAATCAAATAAATTTATCAAGTTTAATAATTAATTCATAATATATTTGAAATAGTAAATATTCACTTTATGTATAAAATAAATCTAAGAAATTACCATAATATCTTGTGTTTCGACATTCAAGTAAGATTTGTCTTTTTTCATGTAGGTTAATCGAAAAGGTTCCACATGTCCAATTTTTTTCTCCAAACTCAATCTCCTATATTAAACACCTATTATTGTTAAGCACACATCAATTGTAACCTATTCATGCATATCAAGCATGGCAATCAAGTTCAAACATTAGTATAAGTTTAATATCATGTATTGGAGTTATCTACATTGTTAAAATAGAATAATAGCTATAAATTTGTATTTTAACTTTTGACGTCACAAAGAGTCATAAACAAACATAAACGGTAACTTTTTCACACATATCAATCACGAAAATCAAGTTTAATAACTCGGGCAAGTTTAATGTCATGAATTTAAGTTATCTAAACTATTAAAATAGAATATAACTATAAAATTACATTTTGGCCTTTAATAACAAAAAATGTCCTAAATAAACATAAACGACAACTTTTTCTCATATATCAACCATGGATACCAAGTTCATCATTCGGAAAAGTTTAATGTCATATATTGATAAGCTATTTAAACTATTAAAACAAAAATATAACTATAAGATTATACTTTTACCCTTTAGTGACGCAAAATATCCTTAACAAACATAAATGACAACTTTTTCACACATATCAATCGTAGAAACCAAGGTCATTATTTGGACAAGTTTAATATCATGTATTTAAGCTATGTAAACTATTAAAATAGAAATATAACTGTAAAATTATATTATTGTCTTTTAATGGCACAAAGTGTCATAAACAAATATAAACAACAACTTTTTCACACACATCAACTGTGGAAGCCAATTTTATCATTCGAATAAGTTTAATATCATGTATTTAAGCTATCTAAACTGTTAAAACATAAATATAATGACAAAATTACATTTTTTCCCTTTAATGGCACAAAATGTCCTAAATAGGAATAAATGATAACTTTTTCACACTTATGAATCGTGAAAACCAAGCTCAATCATTTGGATAAATTTAATATCATGTATTTAAACTATCTAAACTGTTAAAACAAAAATATAGTTGCAAAATTATATTTTTGCCCTTTAATGGCATAAAATGTCCAAAACAAACATAAATGACAACTTTTTCACACCTATTAATATGGAAAAGAACATCAATCATTTAGACAAGTTTAATATCATCTATTTAAGCTATCTAAACTATTAAAGCAAAAATATAACTGTAAAATTACATTTTTACCCTTAACAGCACAAAATGTCCTAGTTAAACATAAATGGCAGCTTTCCACACATATCAACTACGAAAAAGAACATCAATAATTTAGACAAGTTTAACATCATGTATTGAAGCTATCCAAACTCTTAAATTAGAACAGTAATTGTAAACTTGCATTTCTATCTTTTAATGGCACAAAAAGTCATAAATAGATATAAACCACAACTTTTTGACACATATCAACCTTGGAAACCAAATTCAATCATTTGAACAAGTTTATTGTCATATATTGAAGCTATCTAAACTATTAAAATAGAATAATAACAGCAAATTTGCATTTTGCCTTTTAATGGCCAAAAAATCCTAAACAAACATAAACTATAAGTTTCTCATTTAATGCTTAACCTACTTTTTCTTTTTACTTTCTTGCAAAGTTTTTTGATCCACTTGTGTGGCTATATTTCTATTGTTTTCTACTAGCAATCTCAATCTTTTCTTTTTCTTGTCATAAAAAACAACTGTATATAACAGAAATAAAAATATTACCAACTAAAAATAAGAAACATCTTTATTATTAAAAATAATATTAAAAGTTATAAATTAGTACCTCTCATTTTCTTAAGAACCAAAATCTAACAACTGTTCATATTGCCACTTAATTATACCATGGGGTGGCTTTTCAATTGTGACATTTATAGTATTATTTCTATCAAAGTAATTTGTCTTTAAATTATGCTTATAGTCTTTCCATTTCTTTCCCAATGACTTAAGCACAAATAAAGTAGATATTTCAAATAAAGATCTTAACTGTAAAAGAAAAGTTACAATCGATAAACCAACTTTAAAATAATTAATATTTCTAATATATAACTAATTATACTAATATCTTAATAAAGTTTAAAGCATTGGTCTTAACTTCTACTAGAACTTTATGCCATGTTTCGTAATGAATAGGCAATTTCATTCTATTATGGGCAATCATTCTTAACAATCCAGCCAATAGTTGACACTCTTCACTAATGGCTTGCCTATTAGAGTTTGCAGACACTATAATATGCTCGTTTGGAGGTAGTCTTCACAACTCTTTCAAAGTTGTTTAGCCTCTGATCTTCCATTCACTATTGTTGTCAACTTCAAAAAATAAAAAATCAATTAGTAAATTACTAATACTTTAATGATTATAATCAAAATCTAAATATGAGATTTACGATACCTACATTCAAATTAAAAGCATAATCAATTGATGAGATATTATTTAAACTTGGACCTTCCATATTGCCAGATCTAGTATCAATTGAAGGGTTAGAAATGACTAAGTTGAAACTGAAGGTAGGCAAATTCCCTTTCAAAGGATTCATTCCATGGCCAAGATCAACAAGTGTTGTAAATGGTTTTGAATGAATATCTTCGATATGTACTCCCTTCAATCTACTCCTCGACATTATAACTTAGTTGTATCATAAAAGGGAATCATTAGAAGTTGAGAAGTTAAGACATTGTAAATATAACCATGATATATAAAAAAACATATCTAAAGAACATATATAAAGACATTGAAAAGTTAAGAAATGATAACCAATGATATATAAAGAACATATCAATTTAATTAAATTAAAAGATAATGTATAATTTACAACACAATAAATTTACAAAAGCAAATTCCATATAAATTACATAAAAGTATTTATTACATAATGTTTTGAACATTCTAATTGAAATATATAGATGATTCTTCATGGTTCATAAATGTATTCATCAACATCTTCGCAAGCCCACTGAGTAAAGGTATTATAGATATTACCATCCAAGTTTTGTTCAGCAAAAGGAAAGCATTGAGTTTCATGTTCAACATTATCTTTGGTATATGACCCCCTATCAAATAAGTCCCTAGATGTGTTTTAAAAAAAAATAAACCAATCCAATTTTTTGGGGTCTTCAAAATAAAAGACCTATTTGACTTGAGAGGAAAAGACATAAGGTTCATCCATGAGTTATTATCCGATGTAAATTAATAAAAAAAAAATTCATGATTGTAAATCCAAATTGATATTTTTAAATACTCATTGCACTATTCACATAAGTCCAATCACATCAAAATAAGAAAACCTTCCACTTTCCATAATAATCTAACTCAATAATGTCATTAATCATGCCATAATAGTCAACATTTACCTCCAAAAGGTTTGTGTCCCTAGCACTAGCATAGCTAGTAGTTAATGAAATAACAACTTCTGAATTTTAAGTTATTCTAAATTTCTCATGGGATTTAGTGTGAAATCTAAATCCATTAATGATGAAACCTTTGAATCTTTTCACAATCCTTTTCAAACCTTGCGAAAGACACTTCAACTCTTCAGTAACAAACCTTCCACTCCAAACCTATAAAGGTGGAATGAAATATATGTTATTAATTTTATTTATGCCCCAAGCATTCTATGTACAATTTTCATAATGGAAAGTACGGCATTACTTACAGTTTCTCCTAACCATTCATGAAAATTTTTGGTAAACAACTTATCAAGCTATTAAGGGTTTGATTGATAACAATGTGCATGAGCTTTCAAATTGTTTCTATACTCACCATATGCATCAAGATAAAGTATTAGCAATAAAGTATGCTTAATAGAATGATTTTCTCACACAAAAACTTATGTGTGAAACCATTCAATTGAGTCATAATAGAAAAAAACATGTCAATATGCTTGTGCCTAGGATTTATCATCTATTCTATCACTTCAGTTTTGCCTATTGGTTGTCCAAAACATTCAAAAAGATAAGTGTAGGCAAAGTTAGTATGCTGCATACTAAGATTTCTTAATGGTCTATTAAATCTCATTCAACATTTTCCAAATAACGAAAACAAAATGTCATACACCTATTTACTAAATATCTTTTAACAATAGAACTTTTCGGATAGCATTTGTTGCGACAATAAGACTTTAACCTCCTCAAAAACCTAAGGTATAAAATATTTGTATATACCTTTTTAAATAGAATGGCATGATCAACACTAACAACTTAATCAAGCTATTAACAAATAATACCTTTCGATAGGATACATTCATTGGTAATAAACTAGTTTACCGACTTTTGCTTCATATGGAAGGTGGATAACCAAATGCATCATAATAGTAAAGAAGTTTGGAGGAAAATCTTCTCTAAATAGCATAAAGTAATCGTGGCTCAATCTTAAAGTTTGTCAAGTTCTTCTATACTCATAACTTTCCCATAGAGAGCCTTAAATATGTTACTCAATTCAATTACCATTGAAGTGACTTGCTTTGACATTGATGAATGTAAAGTAAGGGGAAGTAAATCTTGCATTAAGATGTGATAATCATGTGACTTCAATGAAGAAAGCTTTCGTTCCTTTAGATTCAAACATCTTGATATATTTGATGTATAACCATTTGAGAATTTCACATTTTTCAAAACCTTGCAAAATACATATTTTTCACCCTTAGACATCCCAAAATAAGCATAAAGCAATTGAGATTTGCCAATGGAAAGTAACTTTGGATGAAGGTCAAGATGAATCCCCATGTCAACTAGGTCAAGTTGACTTTTTAAGTCATCCTTTGATATTTTATTCATATTGAGAATTGTTCCGATAAAATTTTTAAAAACATTCTTCTTTATATGCATCACATCAAGGTTATGATGTAACAAATTATATTTCCAATAAGGAAACTAAAAAAAGATATTTTTTTTTCATAACTCAAACTCATTAGGTCATATTTTTTATCTTTCTCCTCATCATTTAGAACATCAACATCACCAACTTGAGTATCAACATCACTAACTTAAAGAATAGGAAGCCAAACACCTTCAAAGATCTCGATCACTCTTTTTCTTGATTGAGTTATTTTTTTATATGTGAAATTGATATATTTTAATTTTGACAAGATGTCAAACCCAATAATTAGTAAGGACGTTCTCCTCAACTCTTCATTTTCATTAAAGAGATGTTTGTGGAATCTAAATTGATGATTATCATCTAACCATCGATAATGTACGATATAACTAAACTTTCTATCATTATGTAACCACTTAAACATGTTTGCACAGCATAACATGGACAAGTATAATGACCTTTGGTGCTCCAACTAGATAAATTTATATAAGCAAAAAAAATCATTAATAGTCTATAATAGGGTAGCACGTATATTAATTTTTTATTTTTTTAAAGCATCATAAGTCTTAACTCATTCTCATAATTACTTTAGCTATTCAATCAGAGGTCACAAGTAGATATCTATATCTTTTTTTAGACCTTTCTCTCTAGGAATTATCATAGACAAGATAAATAACTATTACTTCATGGCAATCCATGATGATAAATTGTAAGAAATCAGTACAACTAGCCAAATATTATAAGAAGCACTTATCATTTTAAATGGATTGAATCCATCAGATGCTAGTCCAAGTATAACATTTTGAGGATCTAAAACAAAGTTTAAAACCTAAAATAAAATGATTTCTATGCCAAAGAATCAGTAAGATGCCTTAATGGTCCATTTTTCGTCCATTTGTCATGATGCCACCTCATAGAATTTGCAGTTTTAAAAGATATGAAGAGTTATTGAAGTCTTATTATTAATTAAAAATATTGTAAAACTTTTACAAACTTTTTTTAAACATGAATTTCATCATCATTTTCATTTTACCTTTCTTCAAATTTGTGTCCAACCAACAAGAATTACCATACACATGATAAGATTATTGATTTTTTCTATCACCCAAATACTACAGACAATTATTGAGACAACTATGAATTTTTTCATACCCAAGAACTCTTTGATCATCTTCTTTAAATCCTTACAAGATTTAAATATTTTTGCAAAAAAAAATATTTCTTCCATAAACTCCAATAATAAAGTCAAAGAATTTTTCATCCATCCACATAAGCATTTTAAGTGAAAAAAACACATATAGAAAAACAACATTGAATGCCTAGATCATTCATAAGTTCTTCATTCATATTCTTAAATAGCCTATAAAGATTTGGTGCTCTGCACTAGGTTGTTGGTCACCTACACCTATCTCATGATCACCAAAATCATTCATTTCAATATTTGACTTATTAAATTCATCATTTTAGGGAGACAAAATATATATGAATGTTGAAAGCATCTTGCAACATGCATTCCATGTCATTTTATTTAATAGGATCATGTTGGTGTTGAAGAGCCCTTAAACTTGAAGGAACTCTAGTCGATTACCTTGATGGCATAGACTCTTCATGAAAATATCGATTAATTGTTTAATTGTCATGTATTGGTTATATATAGAATAGGCAAATTGTCCCATAGTTTCTATAAAAAATAATTGGAAATGGGTAAAGGAATTTACCATGAAAAATTTGATATAAGTGGAGAATATATGTAAAAAATAAGATTTGGTTGCAAGATTAGTTTTATTTTTTAAATAATGGCACTAAAATTGAGATAATAAGTTGAGTCAAGCTATTTGTTTAGGTCTATCATTATTGGTCATTTATAAATCAAAGGTTGATATATATATATTTTAAAATTTATTATTGGTTCAAATTTTAACTCGTGTTCAATTTTCATGAAAACCAATTAAAATTAAATTGATGCATGTGAATAATTATTATTAAGATATGGTGTTTCATGGATTAATTAGTGGATAATAAACTAAATAATTGTTATTATCAAAAACATCGGCAATGTGATTGTATTTTACCTTTGGATGTATTACACTAGAAGTAATTTTACAAAATAAACTTTTATTGTGAGCAATCACAAAGGAAAAGTTTAAAGTACAATTCAATTTGTGTTTGATGGTTAAAACAAGTAAGACAAATAAACTTAAGAATTTGGAATATAAATAAGCTTATTGTATAACTATGATTGCTGAAACTAGCTTACAAAAGGTAAGAGATTAAAAATATGCTTGTTTAAAAAGAAAATATCAAATTATTATAACTATGATGTTTATAAAGGTCTAGGTTTTGAAATATTATTCCTGTTAATGATAGCATTTATAAATTGTTTGAATTTATAATATAATGAGTTAATACAAGTTTATTATATGCAATGAATTTATAATTTCATGAAGAATTGTGGCTGGTGGTAATGTAAAATACATTAAGTATGTATATTTATGACATCCCTATATTTTGTAAAATTTATATTAGTATCACTAACTAAAATTTAGCCAACAACTTAGGCTAATTAGATGATTGATTAAAAGAAAAAGTATGTCATTAAAAATTATCGAAGCATTTGTCGGATATTAGCATTTTGAAAGATGCTCATCAATATATAATTAGGCATGTTTATAAAGTAGAAAAGAACATGCAAATTCAATGTTCCAAAGGCACGAACACATGCATGTGTTTAATTCCATTTTGTGATGGCATGGAGATCATTGGTATAATTTGCCATACATTATGAAAATGAACTGAACGGGATGGAATTTTCTTTCTTATACATATAAAAAAGATATGGACTATGGAAATATAATGACATCATCCAATTAATACATTATCGGTTAAAGAAAATGAAGGTATTTTTGCTTCTTATACTTAGAAAAATGGCCTTTTATAGGCAATTAAAATGAAAAGTGAACAAGTTTTCGAGGTTTTCAATAGTTTCATGACAATGGCAAGGATGTGGCTGCTTATATACCATATTAACATATGAGCTTAGATAATAATATTAGTTTGTGAAGGCTATAAGCCTTAGAGTTAGCCAATTAATGATTTAACCAATGCAAATTCATCATAAGTTTTTGCATGAAATATGAATAGAACTTATATTATAATTATTATTTATACTATTTTATGAAAATGATTCTTTGGATTCATGTTTCAAGACTTACGTTGATATGATGATCTAGATATGAAAATATTGATCACAAAATGATTATGAAAGTATTTGAAATTAGAGTTAAATATTCTATGGACTCTTATTATATATAGGCATATTGATCCTATGAGTAAAGTTTGAATTTATTATATATCTGAAAATGTTATGACCAATTAAAAGTGGTAAATAACAAACATATATAGACTGCACAATGTTGCAAAAACAAAGTTCTCATAAAATTTTGAAATCAAGTTTAGAGATTTCAATAGTCATGAACTTGGAATTGGCTATTGGAAAATTAATATATGCATTGGAAGCTCATGATAACATTGGAGATAACTGGTTTTCACTAAAAGCCATCACTATAAGTGAGATAACTTTAATAGCAAATCTACATGATGTCCTTTAAATTGTTAGAAAAAATAACTAAGAGAAGAAAAATAATATAAAAGAATTTTGGTTTTGAGGCATGAAGAATGCTTTCTTAAAGGCAATTATGCCTTTAGAATACAACAAAGCCTTGAACTCTTCAATCAGAAATAGTGAAAATGGTTATATTGAAAGATTTATTTATAATGAATGAACATACATAAATTTTTATTTAGATAGTTATGACCTTCTGTATAATCATGACGATTATGAATAATAACATATTTATATTCAAATAGTTATGACCATTTGTCATATGATAATTGTTTCTATTCAAACATAATTATTTAAAATATGAATAAAACTAATATGAAAATTAATTTATTCGTCAATAATTAAATCTTTCTATCCAATGTGTGATGCATATTATTATAGTTGGTTTAGAAAAGCCATAAGCCAAAATTGATTCCACAATCTTGTTCACATTTTGGTAATTTTTTGTTATGTATATGGTCTAATTTATGGATTGTAGAAATGATTTATCATCTATGGTTTTATATGGTAAAAATTTCAAAGTATATTTACTTTGAAAGCCATGAATGATTCAAAAATCTTGTGAATATGAAAACTTTTATGACAGCAAAAAGAATTCTATTTGATCCATTTGGGTGATGGAAATGGTTTTGTTCATGATAGTAAAAGTTATTAATAGTGTCTATGATAAAATAGATTTATAAAAGTATTTATGATATCTTGACAATTGAATGAGACATTCTTTAATAAAAGAATGCCTACTTGCAAATGGTAGGGGTGATAAGAATCAAAAGAAATAAAAAATTACCACCATAGTGTTGTAAGATTTAGTATAATTTTATGAGCAAATTATACAAGCTAATATCTTTAGACACTTATTAAAGTAAAGCCATAAAAAGGTCCTTAAAAATATTAAAAGGACTAAAATGGTTTAGTTTATTCATTGACTTTTTTCAATTGTACTAGAAGTATAATTGTATTAAAGATGTATAAAAGTATGAAAATAGAATGGTTGAAAATTACGAGTATAGAGTTGTGGCCACAACCAAAACTAACTATATCTTAAAATGATAAGAATAAAACTATAATGTCTAGAGCATATAAATGATATGCAAAATGAAAAGTTTGGATATATTAGCCTGATGTGATTATATTAGAGATTCAATCTCAAATGAGGGTAATTACCATAAAAGAAAATTGAATTCCAAGATATTTGGTTAGTAGTACTACAAGTAAAATGGATTTAAACCCTTACCATTAGACACCAATAATGGAAACCCAATTTTAAATTAGTAACCTCTAATTACAAAGTTTAATGGGTAAAAACAAGTTATTATTATGTGTATGTTAAACACTAGTAATATAATAGAAAAGAATTTTAGTTTTAAGGCATGAAAAAAATACTTTTTTAAAGGAAATGAAGGTATTTTTGCTTCTTGTACCCAGAAAAATGGTCTTTCGTAGGCTCTGTTAAAATGAAAAGTGAACAAGTTTTTGAGGTTTTCAATAGTTTCACGATAATGGCAAGGATGTGGCTAGTTATATACCATATTAACATATAAGCTTAGATAATAATATTGGTTTGTGAAAGTCATAAGCCTTAAAGTTAGTCAATCAATGATTTAACTAATGCAAATTAATCATGAATTTTTGCATGAAATATGAGTAGAACTCATATTATAATTATTGTTTATACTATTTTATGAAAATGATTATTTGGATTCATGTTTCATACTTGCATTGATATGGTGATATATATATGAACATATTGGTCACAAAATAATTGTGAAAGTATTTTAAGTTGGAGGTAAATATACTATGGACTCTTATTGTATATAGGCATATTGGTCCTATAAGTAAAGTTTGAATTTATTATATATTCGAAAATGTTATGACCAATTACAAGTGGTAAATAACAGAGATATATAGGCTACACAATGGTGGAGAAATAAAGTTCTTATAAAATTTGAAATCAAGTTTAGACGTTTCAATAATCATGAACTTGGAATTGGCCATTGAGCAATTACTATATGCATTGAAAACTCATAATAACATTTAAGATAGTTAGTTTTCACTAAAAGCCATCATTATAAATGAGATAACTTTAGTAGCCAAATCTATATGATTTGTAGGTATGAAGTAGATTATTATAGTTGGCTTAGAATAATCATAAGCCAAAATTGATGCCACAATCTTGATCATGTTGTGATAATTTTTTGTTATGTATATGATCTAATTCATGGATCGTACAAATGATTTTATCATCTATTGTTTTATATAGTGAAATTTTCAAAGTATATTTACTTAGGAAGCCAAGAATGATTCAAAGATGTTGTGAATTTGAAAACATTTATAATAACAAAAAGAATGCTATTTGATCCATTTAGGTGATGAAAATGGTTTTGCTCATGGTAATAAAAAATTATTAATAGTGTCTATGATGGAATAGATTTATAAAAATATTTATGAATTGACATAAAAGTCTTAAAAGAAGACTGTGAAAGCATGATTATATTTAAAATCTACTTATTCATGTAAACTTTTATATTAAGTTCAAATATAAAAGTTTTGGAATTTTTATTAAAATAATAAAATACATACCTTTAACAAAGATCTTTATGAAAATTAACATTTTGGTCCATGAAAATATTAATCCTTTGACACATTGAGCCTCTTTTAATATTAATCTCCAAATCATGCCAATTTCTTTTCCTTGTATCTTTATTGTGTGAAATATAAATTTCTCATAAAATTTTGAAATCAAGTTTAGAAATTCCAATAGTCATGAACTTGGAATTGGCCATTGGTAATTAATATATGAGTTGGAAGCTTATGATAACCTTTGAGATAGTTGGTTTTCACTAAAAGCCATCACTAAAAGTAAGATAACTTCAATAGCAAATCGACATGATGTGTAGGTATGATGTGAATTATTATGGTTGGCTTAAAATAGCCATAGGCCAAAATTTATGCCATAATCATGATCACATTGTGGTAATTTTTTGTTATGTATATGGTGTAATTCATAGATTGTACAAATGATTTATTATCTATGGTATGATATAGTAAAAATTCCAAAGTATATTTACTTTAGAAGCCATGAATGATTCAAATATCTTGTGAATATGAAAATTTTTATATAGCAAAAAGAATGTTATTTTAATCCATTTGGGTAATGGAAATGGTTTTGTTCATGGTAATAAAAATTATTAATAGTATCTATGATGAAATAAATTTATATAAGTATTTATGAATTGATATAAAAAGTCTTAAAAGGAGACTATAGAAGCATGATTATATTTGAAATCTGCTTATTGATGTAAACTCTTATATTAAGTTAAAATATAAAAGTTTTGGAACTTTTATAAAAATATTAAGATATTTGCTAGTTATCTTTCACTAATGGTGGATTTAGAGGCCTCATACTTAAAAAAAAAAAAAAAACCCACCAAATAGTGAAAAGATAAAAGATTGGCAACTTGATTAAGTATATATGATATCTTAACAATTGAATGAGACATTCTTTAATAAAAGAATGCATACTTGCAAATGGTAAGGGTGATAGAATTAAAAAAAGAAAAAAATTACCACCATAACGTTGTAACATTTTTTTATAATTTTATGAGCAAATTATACAAGCTAATAAGTTTAGGCACTTATTAAAGTAAAATCATAAAAAGGTCTTTAAAAATATTAAAAGGACTAAAATGGTTTGGTTTATTCATTTAGTTTTTCCAATTGTACTGAAGTATAATTGTATTAAAGATGTATAAAAGTATGAAAATAAAATGGTTGAAAGTTAAGAGTATAGAGTTGTGCCCACAACCAAAACCAACTATTTTTTAAAATGATAAGAATAAGGCAATAATGTCAAGTGGGGCTAATTACCATAAAAAAATTGAATTCCAAGATATTTGGTTAGTAGTACTGTAAATAAAATGGATTTAAACCTTTTCTATTAGACACCAATAATGGGAAGCCAACTTTGATTTAGTAACCTTTAATTACAAAGTTTAATGGTAAAAAATAAGTTGTTGTTATGTGTCTATTAAACATTAGTAAAATCCATTCAAATTTTAGAAACTAGTGTGATCCATTGCATGGGGAGGATGGGTTTTTATACTCGTAATGGAGATTTAAATGTCTAAAGCAATGGAAATATAATAGAAACTCTACCTATATAAACATAGAAGTGGTGCTGCTTCAACAAGAAGAATTGAGGTCTCTCTTGTAAATGTTTATGAATAGAATGAGCACATGACCATAATAGTGCTAAAAGTGGTTATAAACTACTAATAGAAGAATAAATAAGTATTATGTGCGTTACATCTTCAAATTTTCTTATTTTCTTTGCAAGATTCTGCTACATGTTCATTTTTTATCTTTAATTTCTTTCATGCAACATTTATTTACTTTTAAAGCATTTCGCCATCTTGTCTACAATCTTTTAAATCTTTACTTTGCAATCTTTTGAGTTTAGCCTTTAGGATTAGTTGTTGACATTAATCTTTGCTTCCCAAGTGATAATTAGTAAAGTTTAAAACCCTGCTTACATATCGCTTTTAATCTTTATTGAAACCCTGTAACCCTAAAACTTTAAACTTTTATTTGTTTAGATACAGAATCTAAGTCTTTCAACTTTGGTACTTATGAACTACCAACACTACATTCTATAATCGCTGAAAGGATAATACTTGGAATACTCCACTTTATTACTTGAACTGTGCACAACATCAATAAAGAATTCTTAGGCTCTATATAAAAAGCAACAATCAAGTTTTTGGCATCATTGCTGAGGATTATAGCAGTGTTTGCAATATCAATAAGGAATTCTTAAGCTTCTATAATCTAAACTCTTATTTTTATTTTTGTTTTTTTTTTTACTTTCTTTAATTTTTTCTTGTTTGCATTCACAGATTTAAATGTGTTGACTAAGCTCCAATTGATCAAGCGATAAATAAAACTTTTAGAAGAAAAAGAAAAAAGCAATCAACACCACCAACACCACCAACACCTACTCCTATGGCGAATGCAAATAATGAAGGGCAAAGAATTTTGAGGGACTATTAGTTCCTAATGTAGATGGTTTTCAGCCATCCATCTGAAGGCCAGCCATTCAAGCCAATAACTTTGAGATAAAGCCTTCAATTATACAAATAATCCAAACTTCTGTCAGTTTGGATGACTACCAAACAATGATCCAAATATACATTTTTCTAATTTTGTTAAACTTTATGATATTTTTCGTTACAATGGTGTTTCTGATAAGGCTATTAAACTAAGATTATTTCCTTTTTTTTTCTCAAGAATAGTGAAAAGTTAGTTGTCTTCTTTATTACTAGGCTCAATTACAACATGTGATGATCTAGTTTATAAATTTTTAGCAAAGTTTTTCCACCAACAAATACTACAAAGTTAAGGAATGAGATTACCACTTTTCTATAGGCTAATGGTGAAACCTTATATGATGAATGAAAGAGATTTAAAGAATTACTTAGAAAATGCCCACATCATGCTTTATCCAAGTGGCTCCAAATTTAGATATTTTACAATGGTCTCACACCAACTATGAGAACCATTTTAGATTTAATTGTTGGAAGGGCTATAATGAGCAAGACTCTTGAAGAGGCTAATAAGATAACAAAAGAAATGGCTGCCAATAATTACTAATGAGGCATGGAAAGAAATAACAATAAAAAATCTGTTGCTTTATTTAAAGTTGATACTATTACTTCCATTAACTTTTATGCCCTTACAAAAAAGATTGAAGCCCTAGGAAACCAAATACAAGCCAACCCTATTAATGCTATACAAAGTCCTTTTATATCTTTTGACATATGTGAAGGTCCTCATTCTTAAAAAAAATGCTAATATAGGGTAGAACCTATCCACTATATCCAAAAAAATAAATCAAACCATAATCCCTATAGCAATACCTACAATTCTAGCTAGTGAAACCACCATAACATTTCTTGGAATCATCCAAACCACCAAGCCATCAATAACCAAACCAATAACTACCGTAATCCACCAAACTATAACCCACCCTAAGAAAAAAAATCTACCCTTAAGGACATGTTGACTAGGTGATGCAAGCTAACAATGCAACATTCAAAGCCTAGCTGCATACATAAAAAACCTAAAAAATTAAATAAGTTAACTTGCCCAAGCCGTAACAAATCGTCTAGTAGGTACCCTATCTAATAACATTAAAACCAACCCAAAAAGATAAGGTAAATAGGGATGCAATGCAATATATTCTATAGGGGATGTTAGGATAGATGATTCTAAAGAAGAAGATGATAAACCTATAGTTGTCAACGTACCCAGCTTTGAAAGACAACTTGAAGTGAATTTTATTAGAAGGGAGGATATTTTTGAGGATGAAGAGCTTTTAAGACTTGGTAGAGCTTAGAGGGTTTTAGCCCCATAGCATTAAAGGCCCCTAAAGCTATTGAACCTATGAGAAGGGCCCTAAGGAAGAAAATGGTGATATGGACTTAGAGAAAGATCTAGAAGAATACATTAAATGGTCTCATGAAGAATGGAAAATACAGTTACAAGTAGGGAGAATATTAGTAAAAAGTATTTCGCCTGAGGAGATAGCTCAAGGTGCATCTACCAAAAATAACCAAGGAGCAAAGGTAATGCATAAGAAGCAACCCTAAAAAGAAAATCCTCAAAAGGAAGTTCAACAAAGGCTAAGGATGACTGGCAAAATGTATAAGTAATGTTTCAATGTTAACCTACCTGCCTCAAGGCCTATTTCAAAAAATTTGCTCAAAGAACTAAAAGAAGCCCATTCTTAGATTAGTGTAGCCCTGAGCTTCAACAACTTTTACCCAAAATGTTAAAAGATCCTGAGAGTTTTACTATACCTTACATGATTGAAATATTGAAAATTTTTTACGTTCTTTGTGATCTTAGTTCTAGCATGAATTTAATACCTATGAATATTTTTATGCAACTAGGTTATGGAAAGCTAAAACCTCCTATATTCAACATTAAGTTTGCAAATCAATATGCTAAGTTACCATAAAGAATGCTAAAAAATGTCTTTGTGAAAATTAAAAAATATGTTTTCTCTATGGATTTTTCTATTTTAGACATGGAGGATGATGAAGCTCCCTTACTTTTTGATTGACCTTTTTTATTCATTGTAAAAGCCCTGAAAGATGTATTGAGGCTAGCATTACTTTTAGGTTCAAACACTTTGACAATGTAATTTGTATTTGTAAGGTATAGTGTGATAAGAAATAAAGAAAGTGTTAGCGCAATTAGGGAATTTAAAGAAACCCTAAAAACCTATTAATAAAGCCTTTTGACCCTCTGAAAAACTTCGCAAACCCAAGCTCCAATATTGTCAACCCTTTCGAAAACTCAAGCTTAGTTTATGTAATCCCAGCTAAAAGAGTTAACCTATCTCTTCACACTAAGTCTGTTTATGTTATACCATAAAAAATAAAGCAACAAGGAAAACTCCCTCCTAACATATGAAAGGATTTTGTATAAATTTAGGGATGGTCAAGCTTGACCAAAACTAGTGTTGCTTGGAAGGTAACCCAAGTTCTACTTTAATGGTTGTGATTTCTTGACTTCTTTTATTTTCTTTAGGATATGTATGTTTTAATGTTTTTGTTTGAGTTTTTTTAAGGATGAAGAAAAGAAAGAAACATGCATATTCAACCTTGAAGAATTATTGGGAGTATTTCTTTTTCCTTTGAGTTTCTCGATATATGGTTCCATTTAAGTGTGGGGGAAAAAGAAAACTTTTGATTTCAACTCATCTATTCTTTCAAAACCAAATTGACTTGCTAAACTTTGTTATGATATTTACTTAGTTGGAAATTATATATATTCTCTTGAATAACTAAAGTATGATATGGAGTTTAAGAATAGATATAGTGAAACTTGAAAAAATTCTTAAGCATGTATTTACTTTGAATATGATTCTTATGCACGCATCTTTATTTTTTTTATATGAAATGCTATAATTTTTGTAAAGGTTTGTGAAATATGGATTTGCATGAAATTTAATATTTGAATAAGTACTCTAGAATTCACCTACTCAACCCTTAAGGCGAAATCATAGACTACATTTAACTCAAGAAATAAGATACATAGTTTTTGATACTATTTGAGCCTTTTTCAAGCCCCATTTTGATCATGCATCCCTAGTACCCTTATTTTGAGTCTCTATATTAATCATTTTCTTTGTTTAGTTAAACACATTACAAGCTAAATAAGCCTTTTCTTTGATTATTATCTTTTTTTTTTGTCCTAACCAACTGTGCTTACTTGTTTATCATAGACATATTCTTATATTTGGGAGAGAGAGAGGTGCAAGGAAAGCATGACAATCAACAAAAGTAAAGGCAAAGCCTAATAAAGCCAAAAATAACAATCATTCAAATAAAAAATGCCAAAATAAAAAGCAATAAAGAATGCCTTGACAAGTCAAAGTCTTAAAAAGAGCTCCAATTAATTTAAAATCCAAGAAGTTTAAAAAAAAAAAGTAAGCTTAGGGTTTTAAACCTAAAAATTCCATTTTTCCTACCTTGACCTAAGCCTTCCATTACAAGCCTAAAAGACTTTTTGATCTTAAGTTGAATATATAAGTCAACATTAGTGGAGAGGGATAGGGAAAGTGGACATATGAAGCCTATTCTACTTTTAAATTGAAATATGTTTAAATTCTATTTGCTTGAGTTATATTCATGATTTAAAGATAGAATAGATTTGTATGTATGATTAGCATAAATCATTGAAAGTTTGCTTTTGAAAAACTTTCTTGTGACTCTATAATTATTCTTAACTTTGTGTTATGCAATAGAACATTTTAAAGAGTTTTGTACAATTTTCTACTCTAAGGATGGTTAAGATTTTGTTTAAGGGCAAGCCAAGATTCAAGTGTGGGGGTGTGATAGTACCAAAAAATATATAGTTTTTACATGTTAAAACGATGCTAAATTTAAAATTTTGGATGATTTTTGGTTCTTTTCATGCTATTTTCATGGCTTTAGGTTTTTTAAGTACAAGATTCATTTTCATGCAAGCCATACATGTAATCATACAATGCTCACATTCGATCCAACCATGCAAGCATAATGTCACTCACCATTGGTCTAAATTCAATACACAAGCCCATTTGGCTCCTAATCTATTTGGCCAAGGTAGAATTTTGATACTAGCATGCTTTGTTTTGTTTAGCCATAAAGAGAATGACTTGCACTTGGACTCTATCATATTCAGCCATACAAGAAAGAAGGAGAAGTTGTAAGACCATAAACTCTATAAGCTCAATCCAGTCGGCCAAAGAAGATTTTATCTAAAGAAGACTCTTTTGCTTAGCATTGAAAAATTTCAAGACACTAAGAACTATCCTTTATTTGGCCAAGAGTGATTTGTACTCATGATGGACTCTTTACCTCATCCAATGAAGAGTTTTGATAAAACAAGGGATGTGTAAAATAATTATCAGGATAACTGATGAAAAATCAAATTAGTCTTGAAATCCCAAACCTTAGCCAATCACATGAAAGAATTTGAATCAAGATTGAATTCTATAAAGATTAGCAACCAAGATTGCTTTCTTAGATCCCCTACTCAGCCAAACTCTCCAAAGAGGAAAAGGCCATGTTTGGCTAGGACTTTTTGAGTATTAAGATAGGATCAACCTATAGTATTTTAATCAAATTCAATTTTTTGTACACTTATCCCTATTAGCCAAACCAATACTTATAAATAGGCAAGGCCATTCACTTGTTTCATCATCCCTTTCCTAACTTCTCTTCTTTCTTTTAGCTTTTTAGTTCTTTATTTCCTTTTAGTTAAGGTATTGTCTAAGGTGATAGATTTACCAATTACCAAGTTTTTATTCTTTCAATCTTTTCAATCAAGACGTGTTTTCATTCAAAGATTTTTTTTCTAGTTTTCTTGTTTTCAAAATCTTATTCTTGTTTTCTTTAATTTTGGCAAAGCATTCTTTTTACCAAGGTTGATCCAAATTTCCTTATTTCTTTGCAAGATTCGACTACATGTTCTTTCTTGATCTTTAATTTCTTTCATGCAACATTTATTTACTTTTAAAGCAATTTAGCATCTTGTCTACAATATTTTAAAACTTTATTTTGCAATCTTTTGAGTTTAGGTTGTAGGATTAGTTGTTGGCATTAATCTTTGCTTCCCAAATGATAGTTGGTGAAATTTAGAACCCTATCTACAAATCATTTTTAATCTTTACTGAAATCTTGTAACCTTAAAACCTTGAATATTCATTTATTTAGATATAGGAACTCAACCTTTCACTTTTGTTACTTGTGAACTACACAACACTACATTCAATAATCTCTAAGGAGATGATAGTTAGAATATTCCACTTTATTACTTGATCTGTGCACTTGCAGGCTTTATATAAAAAGTACAATCACTCAATCTATTGAAAAAAGGGATAGCTTACACAAAGGAAAAGTCTTGGGAAAATTTCCTAGATTTGATAGAATTAAATTGTTTCCAATTTGAAAAAGGCTGAATCCTTATATAAAGAACCTTGAAATCATAATCAAGTATGGAAAAGAAGCAATAACTAGCAACAGAAGTAGAGACATAAGAAGCAATCAGCAATACAAGCAACAATATATCAAATTTCTAGCAATCAATCACATAGAAATTTTTTAGTCTTGGTGTCGAGTTTTGGAGGTTCAATTTTTGAGTTTTGATTTTTAGGTATTCTTTGGTGTTTCTGGGATTAGGAAATTTTCTAGATGTTTTAATTTCGAGGGTTTGGTTTGATTTATTTTTGGAATTTTTGTTTAGTTTTTAGGTTTTCTTTGATTTTCGGTTTAATATTAAGGGTTTGATTGAATTTTGGTTTTTGAAATTTTGAGAATATTTTTGGGGAATTTTTGGTTGAATTTTGTTGTTTTCTAGGAATAGATTGAATTTTCATTCGAAGTTTTGGTTTTTTCGATGATTTTCTTGGTGGTCAGAGGGATTAAGGTGGTGGGATTCTGGAAATTTGAAGCTGTTTCTGGAAAAAGTTTGAACTTTTTGATGCCAGATTCTAGAAATTAGGTCAAAATTGGGTTTCTTTGAAATTTCTAGTTGAATATTTATAAAATAGGAGAAGTTTTTAACTAAAGAGAGAAAAACAGAGGCATTCGAAAAAAAGGATTTTTTTTTCTTTTATACCTAAGCCTAATGATGCCATTTTAGAAGCCCAAGGATCAGTGCTTCGACTCAATTGACCCATGAGTTGACACATTTGGAAACCCAACCCTATCATAGTATTTTGTTTTTCCTTTTTGTTTTATTTTTCAATTTTGATTTGGTTTGATTTTCTATTTTTTATTATTATTTATTATTGTGTGATTGTAAATACTTAATTTTGTTTGGGAAAAATATGACCACTTATGAAGCTCTTAAAGCCTAACTCGATTCAAATCCAACACTTCTTTAATTTTCATGTCTCTAAAATCAAATTTTGGACCAATTTGATTCATACACCCTAAGGTCAAACAAAATCGAAATCGGTCAAAATAAGTTAAAATAGGTGAGACTCGAGATAGTTTTCCAAATTCACAACCAAATTGAACCAATATGGCTTGGAACTGAGATTTGTGGTTTTAAAGCATTGAAAAAAACCTGATTGTACTTTGAGAAGCGTAAAATTATCAAAATACCCTTTAAAGCTATTTTCCTAATTTAACCTTTTCAAAGTAGGATTTTCCTGAAATTTTTCAGATCATAGTAAAATATGATTTAATGATTTTTGTCGCATTAAAAAGTTTGATTGCACTTTAGGAGGTGTGAAATTATAAAATACCCTTTAGGAGTATTTTTGTAATTTAACCTTCTTAAGGTTAGATTTCGTGAAAAGTTCCAAATCATGATTTAATATTAGTTGATGATTTTTGAAATATTGAAAACCTTGATCACACCTCAAAGGTGTGAAATTACCAAACTACCATTTAGAGGTAATTTCGTAATTTAAACTTCCTTTGATTTTTCATGAAACATTTTAGATCATGTTTTTAAATTATTTAATGATTTTTGGTGTATTAAAAACCTTGGTCGCACCTCATAAGGTAGGAATAACCAAAATACCCATAGGGTTAATTTTATAATTTAACTTTTTAGAGGTCAATTTTTCATGAAACTTTCATATCTTAATTTCATATTATTTGAAGATTGTTGGTACTTTAAATCGCAAAAATGAAGAGGGGAGTATTATTTTTTAGGAAAATAGCCTAGAAACCAAAATCTTTCTAGTAGGGAGTAAATTAGACTTTTCACCTGGTTCCAATAGCTTTAAAATTCCAATCTTTGGAAATGAGCATTCTCAACCATAGGATGATCTTAAGGGGCTAGATCCAATGGTGAAAGGTGACTCATTGCAAAGAAAACAAGAGAGAAATATTAACCATTAGATGAAGTTTTAATCTACGGGCTATTACTCATTTGCACAGGTATTTTTTTCACCATTTAGAAGGCTGGGAGGAGAGGTTGCAGAATGATGAAGCAGCTGGAAAAACATGGAAAAATAATTAAAGAATTTTTTTTTAAAGAAAGCTTGGAGAAGGTACAATTTCTAGTTTCCTTTCTAGCATTTCATTGCATTTTATCACCTTTTCATAAGATTTTCATACTGGTTATCCATTTATTTTTTTATTTTCTTAAAAAAATTTATAGTTTTTCATCTATTTTAATCTAATCTTGGTTCAAGAATTCATCCAACTAAAAAAAAAGTTTGGATTGAAATCAGAAGGATCAAGTAACAATGAACATAAAATCCTGCTTCTTTCATGGCTAACCTCCTTTGGTCCATTTCTAGTGTTTTTCTTGATTCCAAATAATGTTTATGATGATTCGCTAGTTAGTTTATTTATTATTGGCATGAATTTTTGTTAGTTTGTGATGCATGTTTGATGTTTGGTTAATGTTCTTTTTTTTATGGCTTTCTCACTATTTTAGTTGGTTACATGTTTGATTAAATTGCTATTGGGATTAAAATGCCTTCACATGATGAATGCCTTGAAGTTTAATGCATGTTCAAGTTAAATGGAATGAAAATATGATTGTGCGAGACCATGGGTGCATTTGGCCAAGCCTTCCATGCTTGAGTCCAATCAACCTTTTGCTTCATGGTAAAATATTCTTCCATTCATCCTTGCTTGCTTGTGTTCTTACATGATTCTTCAAGTTTTTAATGTGTTTGATTAAATTTTGTGTGGATAAAAATGTTAATTCAGTAGGTTGTTTGATAATTTTTGTGTTTATTTGCTTGAATTTAAAAAAAAAAAAAGTGGAACACATCTTTAATGTTTTTTAAAAAAATTTATGTGTTTGATCCATTTACATCATGTTTTGGCATGCACATTTAGTTTGCAATATAGTTTTCTAAATACCTAGATTTGTAAGTAGTCTATTTTTTAGTCATGTATTTTTCATGCATCAATATTTACATTTTTACTAATGGCATCTCTGTTATTTCTTTTTATCACATGCATTTCTCATGAAACTTAAAATTCCAAATTCCAAAGCCTAAACCACCCTACAAACCATAAACCATCTATCAAACCCTAAACCACCATCCAAACCTTAAATCACTATCCAAAGCCTAACCTTGATCCCAAACCAACCTTAACCCTAAACCCCAAACCAACCCAAACTTCAAACTACAAACTGAACCCTAAACCTTGACCTAGACCCTAAAGCTACCCCAAACCCTAAAACTTCGAGCCAACTTTCAAATCCTAAAATCAACCCTTGATCCCTTTCATACTTTTGTATTTCACTTTACTTTATTGTTACATGCATTTTAAATTACCATGCATTCATACTTTGTCATTCATATTCAATCATCATGCATCCATATTATTATTATGTTCATGCATACATGCATCAGTTTTATAAATAAAGTTTCTTTAAAGAAAATCATTTTAAAATAGGATGATATTTCAAATAAATAAGGCTTTTAAGATATGACCTAATTATAGAGTGACTCTCAATGATTACTATTTATATGGGATATTATCTCAATTTTGTGGGACAAATTGAAAATCCCTAACTTAGAAATTTTTTTGAAACTCTACCTAAATGTAGATGAGTGGAAAAGATATGTCGATATTTAAGAAAATTTCACTTTGATCCAAAAATAAATTGTTTTGCATTTCAAAAAATAAAAAATAAAAATGTTGTGTTCAAAATAAAAGACTTTTTTTTTTAATAATAAAAAAAAGAGGAATCAATCTTAAATATTAGAAAAAGACCATTTTTACTAAAGTTTAAGGATAATATGTAGTTAATTGGTACCATTTTCAGCAGGCATTATGGGGGTGCTAATCTTTTCCCACAAGTAATTGACTCATGAACCCTAAATCTGATTTTCACATACCTTAATTTGTTCTTTTCATAAAACATTTAAATCTTTTAAATGCTCTATTAAAAGGGTAAAATTTTTGGGTGGCCAATCACATATCCTAAAAAAAGTTGGCAATGACTCCTTGTTTTGTTTTAAATTCCCCATTGTCTAGCAGTCAGGTTCCTCAATCTTGCACATCACAATAATGATTGAATTAAAGTGATGAGAAAAAGAAAAAAAAAGAAAAATTGATAAAATTTTATAGTTTAGTTGTATGATTATTTATTTGTTTGCATGATTAATAATTTATTTGTATGATTGATACTTTTTGTTGCATGATTAATATTATTGAATGACTACATGATTTAACATTATTGTTTTTTTTATTGCATGATTAATATTATTGAATGACTACATGATTTAACATTATTGTTTTTTTTATTGCATGATAATATTGCATGGTTTAATTATGATATGATTGCATGATTTGATTATGATATTCTTGATAGAATTTTTGTATGACAATATTGAGTAAATGAATAAAAGAATTGGAATTAATTTATTTGTATTATAAAGACCATCTTTGATGAGGTTTTGGTAAGATAACCTAGAATTAACTTGGTACCAATTTTGGATAAAATGATGTGCTAAAACCTTCTTAATACATAACCGACTCTCGAGCTTAGTTATATTAATGTAGACTAAAACATATTCTTTTTAGAAACCCTTAGTTTAAGCTTAGGATAACTTTAAATATGATATATTCACATAGGTGGCTAATCACATCTAGATAAAATGAAACTAATCCATTGTATGCCCCTAGCTTTGGCCCATATATTGCACAAGTGTTTTAAATAGTCCAACACTGATTGCCATTCACTACAAGCTATCCCTATGTGCATGCTGACATGTCTACAACTACTACTCCTACTCATGTTACCCCTGCTTTTGATGTCAAGACAACTGATCCAACCCAAGCTCCTAATTAATTGATCTAAAAGAACAAGAAAAGTTAAAGATAGGCATTGTAGGAGCCAAAGAGAGTTTTGGTTCTCAAAATATAGACCTCATAGAAGAAAGGCTTAGAGCTATTGAAGGGATAGATTTCTATGGGTCAATAGATGTTGCTAGACTCTACTTGGTGCCCAATGTTGTGATTCCACCAAAATTTAAGGTGTTTGAGTTTGAAAAGTATGATGGGACTAAATGCCCTATTACACATGTGATAATGTATTATTGCAAAATGGTTGTATATGCATATGATGAAAAACTGCTCATCCATGTCTTTCAAGTAATGTTTATGATGATTAGCTTGTTAGTTTATTTATTATTTGCTTGAATTTTGGTTAGTTTGTGATGCATGTTTGGTGTTTGGTTAATGTGCTTTTTTTATGGCTTTTTCACTATTTTAGTTGGTTACATGTTTGATGAAATTACTATTGGGATTATAATGCCTTTACATGATAAATGCCTTGAAGTTTAATGCATGTTTAGGTTAAATGGAATGAAAATATGATTGTGCAAGACCACGGGTGCATTCGACCAAGCCTTCCATGCTTGTGTCAAATCTCCCTTTTGCTTCATGGCAAAATATTCATTCATTCATCCTTGTTTGCTTGTGTTCTTGCATGATTCTTCAAGTTTTTAAACTGTTTAATAAAATTTTATGTGGATACAAATGTTAACTTAGTAGGTTGTTTGATGATTTTTGTGTTTATTTGCTTGAATTTTTTTTTAAAAAAAAGGGAGTGTAACACGTCTTGAAAGTTAAAAAAGAAAATTGTGTTTGATCCATTTACATCATATTTTGACATGCACATTTAGTTTGCAATATAGTTTTCTAAATGCCTAGATTTGTAATTAATCTATTTCTTAATCATGCATTTTTCATGTATCAATATTTATATTTTTACCAATGACATTTTGTTATTTCTTTTTATCACATGCATTTCCCATGAAACCTAAAATTTCAAATTCCAAACCCTAAACCACCCTACAAACCATAAACCATCCATCAAACCCTAAACCACCCATGAAACCCTAAACCACCATCCAAACCCTAAATCACCATCCAAACCCTAACCTTGACCCCAAACCAACCTTAACTCTAAACCAAACCCTAAGCCCTAACCTAGACCCTAAACCAACCTAAACCCCAACTGCAAATCAAACCCCAAACCTTGACCTAAACCCTAAAGCTACCCCAACCCTAAAACTTTGAGCCAACTTTCAAATCCTAAAATCAACCCTTGATCCCTTTCATACTTTTGTATTTCACTTTACTTTATTGTTACATGCATTTTAAATTACCATGCATTCATACTTTGTCATTTATATTCAGTCATCATGCATCCATATTATTAGTATGTTCATGTATACATACATCGGTTTTATAAATAAAGTTTCTTTAAAGAAAAGCCTTTTAAAATAGGATGATATTTCAAATAAATAAGGCTTTTGAGATCTGACCTAACTATAAAGGGACTCTCAATAACTACTATTTATGTGGGATATTATCTCGGTTTTGCGGGAAAAATTGAAAATCCCTAACTTAAAAATATTTTTGAAACTCTACCTAAATATAAATGAGTGGAAAAGATATGTCGATATTTAGAAAATTTTCATTTTGATCCAAAAATAAATTGTTTTGCGTTTCAAAGAAAAAAATTAAAAATGTTTTTCCTTTAAAAAAATACTTTTTTTAATAAAAAAAGAAAGAGGAATTAATCTTAAACATTAGAAAAAGACCAGTTTTACTAAACTTTAAGGGTAATATGTACTTAATTAGTATTATTTTCAGTGGGCACTGTGGGATGCTAATCATGCCCCATATGTAATTGACTCCTGAACCCTAAATCTGATTTTCACATACCTTGATTTATTCTTTTTATAAAACTTTTAAGTCTTTTAAATGTTTTATTAAAAGGATAAAATTTTTGGATGGCCAATTACATCTTGAACAAAGTTGGTAGTGACTCATTGTTTTGTTTTAAATTCCCCATTGTCTAGCGATCAAGTTCCTTGATCTCATACATCACAACAATGATTGAATTAAAGTGATAAGAAAAAGAAAAAAAGAAAAAAAGAAAAATTGATAAAATTTTATAGTTTAGTTGCATGATTATTTATTTGTTTGCATGATTAATAATTTATTTGTATGATTGATACTTTTTGTTGCATGATTAATATTATTGCATGATTAATATTATTGCATGACTACATGATTTAACATTATTGTTTTTTTTTATTGCATGATAATATTGCATTGTTTAATTATGATATGATTGTATAATTTGATTATGATATTCTTGATAGAATTTTTGTATGACAATATTGAGTAAATGAATAAAAGAAGTCGAAATAATTTATTTGTATGATAAAAACCATTTTTTATGAGGCTTTGGTAAGATAACATATAATTAACTTGGTATCAATTTTGGGTGTAATGGTGTGCTAAAACCTTCTTTGCATGTAATTGACTCCCAAGCTTAGTTCTATTGATGTAGACTAAAATATATTCTTTTAAATACCCTTAGTTTAAGCTAGAATAACTTTAAAAATGATAGATTCACATAGGTGGCTAATCATATCTAGACAAAATAAAAATGATCCATTGTATTCCCTTAGCTTTGGCCCATATAGTGCATAAGTGTCTTAAATGGTCCAACACCAATTGCCATTCACTATAAGCTATCTTTATGTGTATGCCAAAATACCTACAACTAGTACTTTTACTCATATTACCTCTGCTCTTGATGTCAAGACAATTGATCCAACCCAAGTTCCCAATTTTAATGATCTAAAAGAACAAGAAAAGCTGAAGATAGGCCTTGTAGAAGCCAAAGAGAGTTTTGGTTCTGAAAAGATAGACCTCATAGAAAAAAGGCTTTGAGCTATTAAGAGGACAGATTTCTATGGGTCAATAGATGTTGCTAGACTCTGCTTGGGGCCTAGTTTTGTGATTCCATGAAAATTTAAGGTGCTTGAGTTCGAAAAGTATGAACACATGCATGTGAAAATGAACTGAATGGGATGGAATTTTCTTTCTTATACATATAAAAAAGATATGGACTATGGAAATATAATGACATCATCCAATTAATATATTATTGGTTAAAGACAATGAAGGTATTTTTGCTTCTTGTAATTAGAAAAATGGCCTTTTATAGGCAATTAAAATGAAAAGTGAACAAGTTTTTGAGGTTTTCAATAGTTTCATGACAATGGCAAGGATGTGGCTACTTATATACCATATTAACATATGAGCTTAGATAATAATATTAGTTTGTGAAGGCTGTAAGCCTTAGAGTTAGCCAATTAATGATTTAACCAATGCAAATTCATCATAAGTTTTTGCATGAAATATGAATAGAACTTATATTATAATTATCATTTATACTATTTTATGAAAATGATTCTTTGGATTCATGTTTCATGACTTGCGTTGATATGATGATCTAGATATGAATATATTGATCACAAAATGATTATGAAAGTATTTGAAATTAGAGTTAAATATTCTATGGACTCTTATTATATATAGGCGTATTGATCCTATGAGTAAAGTTTGAATTTATTATATATCTGAAAATTTTATGACCAATTAAAAGTGGTAAATAACAAAGATATATAGACTGCACAATGGTGCAAAAATAAAGTTCTCATAAAATTTTGAAATCAAGTTTAGAGATTTCAATAGTCATGAACTTGGAATTGGCTATTGGGCAATTAATATATGCATTGGAAGCTCATGATAACATTGGAGATAACTGGTTTTCACTAAAAGCCATCATTATAAATGAGATAACTTTAATAGCAAATCTACATGATGTCCTTTAAATTGTTAGAAAAAATAACTAAGAGAAGAAAAATAATATAAAAGAATTTTGGTTTTGAGGCATGAAAAATGCTTTCTTAAAAGCAATTATGCCTTTAGGATACAACAAAGCCTTGAACTCTCCAATCAGAAATAGTGAAAATGGTTATATTGAAAGATTTATTTATAATGAATGAACATACATAAATTTTTATTTAGATAGTTATGACCTTCTGTATAATCATGACGATTATGAATAATAACATATTTATATTCAAATAGTTATGACCATTTGTCATATGATAATTGTTTCTATTCAAACATAATTATTTAAAATATGAATAAAACTAATATGAAAATTAATTTATTCGTCAATAATTAAATCTTTCTATCCAATGTCGGATGCATATTATTATAGTTGGTTTAGAAAAGCCATAAGCCAAAATTGATTCCACAATCTTGATCATATTTTGGTAATTTTTTGTTATGTATATGGTCTAATTTATGGATTGTACAAATGATTTATCATCTATGGTTTTATATGGTAAAAATTTCAAAGTATATTTACTTTGAAAGCCATGAATGATTCAAAAATCTTGTGAATATGAAAACTTTTATAACAGCAAAAAGAATTCTATTTGATCCATTTGGGTGATGGAAATGGTTTTGTTCATGATAGTAAAAGTTATTAATAGTGTCTATGATAAAATATATTTATAAAAGTATTTATGAATTGATATAAAAGGTCTTAAAAGGAGACTATAGAAGCATGAGTATATTGGAAATCTACTTATTGATGTAAACTCTTATATTAAGTTAAAATATAAAAGTTTTGAAACTTTTATAGAAATATTAAGAAGTTTGCTAGTCATCTTTCACTAAGGGTGGATTTGGAGGCCTCCTACTTAAAAAGAAAACCACCAAATAGTGAAAAGATAAATGAATTGGCAACTTGATAAAGTATATATGATATCTTGACAATTGAATGAGACATTCTTTAATAAAAGAATGCATACTTGCAAATGGTGGGGGTGATAAGAATCAAAAGAAATAAAAAATTACCACCATAGTGTTGTAAGATTTAGTATAATTTTATGAGCAAATTATACAAGCTAATATCTTTAGACACTTATTAAAGTAAAATCATAAAAAGGTCCTTAAAATATTAAAAGGACTAAAATGGTTTAGTTTATTCATTGACTTTTTTCAATTGTACTAGAAGTATAATTGTATTAAAGATGCATAAAAGTATGAAAATGGAATGGTTGAAAGTTACGAGTATAGAGTTGTGGCCACGACCAAAACTAACTATTTCTTAAAATGATAAGAATAAAACTATAATGTCTAGAGCATATAAATGATATGCAAAATGAAAAGTTTGGATATATTAGCCTGAAGTGATTATATTAGAGATTCAATCTCAAATGAGGGTAATTACCATAAAAGAAAATTGAAATCCAAGATATTTGGTTAGTAGTACTACAAGTAAAATGGATTTAAACCCTTACCATTAGACACCAATAATGGAAACCCAATTTTAAATTAGTAACCTCTAATTACAAAGTTTAATGGGTAAAAACAAGTTATTATTATGTGTATGTTAAACACTAGTAATATAATAGAAAAGAATTTTAGTTTTAAGGCATGAAAAAATACTTTCTTAAAGGCAATGAAGGTATTTTTGCTTCTTGTACCCAGAAAAATGGTCTTTCGTAGGCTCTGTTAAAATGAAAAGTGAACAAGTTTTTGAGGTTTTCAATAGTTTCACGATAATGGCAAGGATGTGGCTAGTTATATACCATATTAACATATAAGCTTAGATAATAATATTGGTTTGTGAAAGTCATAAGCCTTAAAGTTAGTCAATCAATGATTTAACCAATGCAAATTAATCACGAATTTTTGCATGAAATATGAGTAAAACTCATATTATAATTATTGTTTATACTATTTTATGAAAATGATTATTTGGATTCATGTTTCATACTTGCATTGATATGGTGATCTATATATGAACATATTGGTCACAAAATAATTGTGAAAGTATTTTAAGTTGGAGGTAAATATACTATGGACTCTTATTGTATATAGGCATATTGGTCCTATAAGTAAAGTTTGAATTTATTATATATTCGAAAACGTTATGACCAATTACAAGTGGTAAATAACAGAGATATATAGGCTACACAATGGTGGAGAAATAAAGTTCTTATAAAATTTAAAATCAAGTTTAGAGGTTTCAATAATCATGAACTTGGAATTGGCCATTGAGCAATTGCTATATGCATTGAAAACTCATAATAACATTTAAAATAGTTAGTTTTCACTAAAAGCCATCATTATAAATGAGATAACTTTAATAGCCAAATCTATATGATTTGTAGGTATGAAGTAGATTATTATAGTTGGCTTAGAATAATCATAAGCCAAAATTGATGCCACAATCTTGATCATGTTGTGATAATTTTTTGTTATGTATATAATCTAATTTATGGATCATACAAATGATTTATCATCTATTGTTTTATATAGTGAAATTTTCAAAGTATATTTACTTATGAAGCCATGAATGATTCAAAGATGTTGTGAATTTGAAAACATTTATAATAACAAAAAGAATGCTATTTGATCCATTTAGGTGATGAAAATGGTTTTGTTCATGGTAATAAAAAATTATTAATAGTGTCTATGATGGAATAGATTTATAAAAATATTTATGAATTGACATAAAAGTCTTAAAAGAAGACTGTGAAAGCATGATTATATTTAAAATCTACTTATTCACGTAAACTCTTATATTAAGTTCAAATATAAAAGTTTTGGAATTTTTATTAAAATAATAAAATACATACCTTTAACAAAGATCTTTATGAAAATTAACATTTTGGTCCATGAAAATATTAATCCTTTGACACATTGAGCCCCCTCTAATATTGATCTCCAAATCATGCCAATTTTTTTTCCTTGTATCTTTATTGTGTGAAATATAAATTTCTCATAAAATTTTGAAATCAAGTTTAGAAATTCCAATAGTCATGAACTTGGAATTGGCCATTGGTAATTAATATATGAGTTGGAAGCTTATGATAACCTTTGAGATAGTTGGTTTTCACTAAAAGCCATCACTAAAAGTAAGATAACTTCAATAGCAAATCGACATGATGTGTAGGTATGATGTGAATTATTATGGTTGGCTTAAAATAGCCATAGGCCAAAATTTATGCCATAATCATGATCACATTGTGGTAATTTTTTGTTATGTATATGGTGTAATTCATAGATTGTACAAATGATTTATTATCTATGGTATGATATAGTAAAAATTCCAAAGTATATTTACTTTAGAAGCCATGAATGATTCAAATATCTTGTGAATATGAAAATTTTTATATAGCAAAAAGAATGTTATTTTGATCCATTTGGGTAATGGAAATGGTTTTGTTCATGGTAATAAAAATTATTAATAGTATCTATGATGAAATAAATTTATATAAGTATTTATGAATTGATATAAAAAGTCTTAAAAGGAGACTATAGAAGCATAATTATATTTGAAATCTACTTATTGATGTAAACTCTTATATTAAGTTAAAATATAAAAGTTTTGGAACTTTTATAAAAATATTAAGATATTTGCTAGTTATCTTTCACTAATGGTGGATTTAGAGGCCTCATACTTAAAAAAAAAAAAAAAAAAAAAAAAAAAACTCATCAAATATTGAAAAGATAAAAGATTGGCAACTTGATTAAGTATATATGATATCTTAACAATTGAATGAGACATTCTTTAATAAAAGAATGCATACTTGCAAATGGTAGGGGTGATAGAATTAAAAGAAATAAAAAATTACCACCATAACGTTGTAACATTTTTTTATAATTTTATGAGCAAATTATACAAGCTAATAAGTTTAGGCACTTATTAAAGTAAAATCATAAAAAGGTCTTTAAAAATATTAAAAGGACTAAAATGATTTGGTTTATTCATTTAGTTTTTCCAATTGTATTGAAGTATAATTGTATTAAAGATGTATAAAAGTATGAAAATAAAATGGTTGAAAGTTAAGAGTATAGAGTTGTGCCCACAACCAAAACCAACTATTTTTTAAAATGATAAGAATAAGGCAATAATGTCAAGTGGGGCTAATTACCATAAAAAAATTGAATTCTAAGATATTTGGTTAGTAGTACTGTAAATAGAATGGATTTAAACCTTTACTATTAGACACCAATAATGGGAAGCCAACTTTGATTTAGTAACCTTTAATTGCAAAGTTTAATGGTAAAAAATAAGTTATTGTTATGTGTCTATTAAACATTAGTAAAATCCATTCAAATTTTAGAAACTAGTGTGATCCATTGCATGGGGAGGATGGGTTTTTATACTCGTAATGGACATTTAAATGTCTAAAGCAATGAAAACATAATAGAAACTCTACCTTTATAAACATAGAAGTGGTGCTGCTTCAACAAGAAGAATTAAGGTCTCTCTTGTAAATGTTTATGAATAGAATGAGCACATGACCATAATAGTGCTAAAAGTGGTTATAAACCTCTAATAGAAGAATAAATAAGTATTATGTGTGTTATATCTTCAATTCTAACACTAGAAGTTGAGGTTTAATCTATAGATACCATCAAGTTTGCTAGAATTCTAAGATATATATGCTAATTGAAGGTTTAAATTGAAAGATACTTTATTGTATTCATAATATTTATTTGTGTGAAAGATAAAAATTAAGCACCAGCATTCAAAACTAGTGGAGGATTATTGGTAGTTTAGAATGTGATGCATCCCACATTGGATTGAAAGATTTAATTATTGATGAATAAAATTAATTTTTATATTAGTTTTATTCATATTTTAAATAATTATATTTGAACAGAAACAATTATCATATGACAAATGGTCATAACTATTTGAATATAAATAAATTATTATTCATAATCGTTATGATTATACAAAATGTCATAACCATCTAAATAAAAAGTGTTCTTCACACCTCAAAATCAAAATTCTTTTTTATTATTTCTCTTATCTTATTTATTTTTTCTAACAATTTACTTAATTATACTAAGCCATAAAACCCCAAAAAACAAAAGATTATCTTACTAAACAAGTTATTGTACTTAGTTTGTATATTGTACATTAGTTATTTACAACCAAGATCAAATTAATGAACTTTACAAAATACATACCTAATTGATTAACTATTACGATTAAGTGATTATTTGTTCTTTTCTTACTTTACCTTGTCATAATATAATAGATGTTTTCTAGTTTAAGCAAGCAATCTTAGCAGCATGTATGTAATTTAAAAAATCATGCAACAATTATAATAATTATAATGGTAATATTAATAATAAAAAATTTTAAAATTTGAATTTTAAGAATATAAAAAAGAATGACAATAACAAATACAGTTAAAGGACCCGATGCATCAGATCTATAATTGATAGGGATCCATTATCCATACAATTTTTTTCTAAAATTAGAGTGTTACTTGCTATAAATGAAAATAAATCTGAAAAAAATTTGTGGTATTTTATTATTAAGGGGGTGATGGCCACTAGCAATTCTATTTAACTGCGAATTTTGAAAATTTAAAAAATTTTGAATAATAATATTGACGTGTCTGCATGAATTATGATATAATAAATTTTTTTATTTTACAAATATTAAATACCAAATAAGATTCACAAATTGGCAGATCTACAATGCAAGAATTGCAAGAAAAACCTTCTTTTTAATCAATAAAGATTTAGTTACTTATTCCATTGCTATTTAATTGGACATAAAAAACTTTTATGTTTATTTTTCTAAATTTTAAAATTATTATTATTAATTTCTTTTTTATAATTTCATCCTCATTTATTATGATTGTTTGAAAATTAATGTTTATAATATTGAAAGAATCTTTTGGGACCTTTAAGTTATTCCTCACATTAAAGATATTTTTATAAAATATCACTACTTTTTTTTGGTGAAAATTTCGTTATTAGCAGTTCTTAAACAATCATTTTTTAAAAAATTTTTATTTACAAGTTGAACTTGGGCTTGAACCTAGCCATATTGGTCAATAAAAGGGAGTTTAAACCAAACTTGTTGGGTCGGAGGCTCTAAGGCCATCAACGACCACACTCCTCGGCTCTTAGCTGTGTGGGCTAACTTGGGGACTTTCTATTTCATTTGAATGCCAATTGCAGGCTTTCTTGGATTCAAGTTTAAGCTTTATGCTAAGGTGCAGAAACATACAATATTTTCCAAGTAGTTTTATTCAACAACTCTATTCTTAATCTTCCTTATTTATTCACATTTTATGCTTTAATTTTCTTCAGGGTGTGTGGATAGGCTTAATAAAGGGTCTCTCCTGCCAAACTGGTGCCCTCCTATTTATTACTTTTTATAGGAAATGGACAAAAATTGATGTGTCAGAAGAAATTAATCAATCTACTTAACCACCATAATCCCATTTTCTTCACCTTAAAACCTGCCCAAAGAATCTGACTGAAGTTATGTTCTTAAAGATCCATCAGCTTTTAAAACTCCATCCAATCTTTAACCAAAGCCTTGAGCCTAAGTCTAAAAACAGCATAAGCATGCTGAATATCCCCAGGAAAGATAACCTATAATTATAGCACTTAAATCCCTTCTTTAAACACAATAGCATTTCTTTCTATTTTGTTTTTCTATCATTAGAAAAAGAAAAATTTTGGCAACAAGTTAATAACAAAAAAATTAGAAAATGGAGGAAGGAAAATATCTTTCAACTACCCATAAAATCATAATGTACTGCCTTTCAAAACCCTCTACCCTAACAAAATATTCCTTTGAAAAACCCATTTCTCAAAAAGTAAAACAGAAGGCCTTTTAATAACAAAATTGCCCATATACTTTACCAAAAAAAAAAAAGAAGAAAAAAATTGAAAAATAAAATATAAAAAAAGAGAGCAAATGACGGGAAAGTGAAATAGAACTAACTTTGTAAAAGAAATCAGATCTGGCATTGCAACGAAACCAATCTAAACTACTTTCTTTCACAGGTTTTTTTTGTTACCTTCGGGTTTTCTTGTTTTGCTAGGGTTTTTGTTTTTTAAATGTGAGAAAAAAAGGGGAAAAACTAGAAAGAAAGATTCGAGAAATGAAGCTGGGGAGAAAGCAGGGGGTGTGAGAAAGAACATTTATGGGGAAAAGGCAAAATCAAAAGGAATGGAGGGGGAAGACTTGGCTTTTTGGGGCAGAAATGAAGGGGGCTAGGACAATTTCCGAAAGCTGGGTCTTAATTAGCGACGTTTGTGGAAACAAACCCACAAATTTTCACAAATGGAGGTGTTTATTAAAAAAAAATGCTGCTGATGGATTCAAATGGCGTGTTTCGATATTGTCATAATGATTTTTTTACGAGGTTTCGATCGTTAATTTTGATAAAAATTTTTGAAGTTATCATTAATTTTTTTGTAAGATGTAAATGATTATCTAAAAATATTACTTTTTAATAAATATATTAAAATTAATTAAAATTTATGAAAAGATATTTTGATTTACGAAATTAATATTATTTTTAAAAGTACAATTATAAGTGAAAAAAATATTAATATCCTTGTATCGTATGTTCGAAAAACGGTATCAATTAAACATATATAATTTTTTAATCTTAATGATGTAGCTTTTTTATATTTAAATTTAATTTCTTAAAATTTATTTATGAAAAATATTTTTTGTTATGAAACTAATATTATTATTTCGTATTTTATAAATTCATTAACATTTTGATAAAATTTAAAAAATATTTTTATTTTAAAAATATTTCAAAAAAATTGATCATTTATAAAATTCTCAAAATTTTGTCATAAGATATTTTATTTATTTATTAAAAAAGTAATTTTAAGAGCATTCTGACTCTTTGATGAGTTCTTAATAAATTTTAAGATAATCTTAACTTTTTGACAATATCTTAAATAAAATTATTTTTTATTGATGATAATTAAGAGATTCAATTAATTAATTAATTAATTAATTCTTATTGTGATTATTTTAATTTTTTGTTATTATTTTTTGTTTATAATTTTTATCTTTTTTATTATATAAAAAATTTTTAGATTATTTCGATTTGCTGATGAAATCTAAAAATATTAATATTTTACTTGTATTAAAAAAATTGAACTCTTTTAATTTTCTTTAAAAATTATATTTTTTTGAACATTTATTCATACAATCCATTATCATTATTATTATTTTTTATATTGTTTTTATTTTTTATTTTTATATTGTTTAAATAAACTTTTATTCTACTAAAAATAATTTTGGATTATTGCAACTTAGTGGTAAAATCTGAAAAATTATTTTTATTTACAATAATTAAAGAAAATAAAATTTTTTCAGTTTTCTCTAAAAAATATATTTAAAATATTCACTTAAATAATTTATCATTTCTTTTCTATTTTATTTACCTTGTTATTATTATTTTTTAAATTTTTTATTATTTTTTGGCAAAAAATTATTTTTAAAATTATCCCAACATTTTGGTGAAATTTAAATAACATTTTTTTGCTTGCAATAAAATTTTATTTTTTTAAATAGCTATTATTAATATTAGCTTTAGAAAGATTTATGCCTATTATATTTAATTTAGGTCTATATTTTATTTTAATTCTACTTTTTCATTTTATTTATTTATTTTTAAAAGAATTATTACTAGTAATAACATAAAATAACAATAATATTAGTAACAATAATATCATAAAAAAATAAAAAATTAACACAAAATAAATAAAATAAAAATAAAAATAAATAAAAAAAAGGAAAAACCTGCCAAATAGGTTGAGTTAGCGCATAGGTTGACATGTGAATCCTACCCAGGCCAAAAGTGAGTTAGGATGCCAAAACGACGTCATTTTGGTGTGTCTATAAAAGGCCAAAATCTTTTTTTTTTTTGTTATTTTCTTCTCTCTCTACCCTTTAGAGCCTTTCTTTCTAAAAATTTATCCCCTTTATCGGTTGCTGTGGCAAACCAGATTTCGATCAGTTGTCACCTTGCACCGGTGGTCAAAATCTGCAATGGTGTTAAAAAAATAAAAAATTCCCAAATTTTGGTCGTTTTCTCAATTTTTGGTATTTGAAAAATTCATAGGTCACCAAAAAATTCATCTTTCCAAGATTCTAGTTAACCCAAAATTTTTTTTAAAAAGTCTTAAAAATTCTTAATAAAACCCTATTGACCTCCTTAACAATTTTCTCAAACTAGTTTTACCCAAAAAAAAAAAAATCTAGAAATGCCCTAATCAAGATTTATAGTTTTACTTTCTTTTTTTTTTTGCTATTTCCTCTATTCATATAAGACTATGTTTTGTGCTTGTGTATGTTTCCTTTTTCTCATTGAACCCCTTGTAGCCCAACCCTTTTGTGTTTGTGTTGTGTTTTTTTGTTTCTTTTTTTTGTAGTGTTTTTTTAATTTTTTTATTATTTTAGCAATTTCCCTAGGCTTTAGCTTCGTGTGTCCTTTTTTTTTTCTTTTTTTTTTCTTTTAGGTTCTCTCTGTGTTTTTTTTTTTTTTTTGCAAAAACTTAGCTTTATTTATAAAACCAATTAGGAGATCAAATCCTAAAATTTTGTAGACTTTTTGGGATTCTTCTGTGGAAAAATGTAGATTTGTCCGGTGACTTTTGATCATCGGATTTCATCCTGCCAAGTTACGCAGTGACAGGGGAGAAAAAACAATACTCTGATAGCTTGATTTCAACTGCTAGAATTAAAACCAAAATTTGACTTTTTTTTATTTTTCTTTATTATTATTATTATTATTATTATTATTATTATTTATGTTAACAAAATATGTGTCTACAACTGCCATTCTTTATACATTACTGAGAATAAAAAATAAGGTAAAGACAAAAAGATGACTATTTTGTTCGGATGATGTTATAAATATGAATACTTTTTTTTTCTAAAAAAAAATTTGGAAAGCTTTTCTAAGCAGTGACTTGATGACTTTTGAAAATTTAAAACCTCTTCTAAGCAGAGGCTCTACAACTTTTGAAAATTTAAAATGGCTTTTCTTACCAAAAGCTATGAAACTTTAAATTTAAAAGGCTCCTCTAACCAGAGGTAATGAAATTTTAAATGGCTCATAGCTGAAGGCAATGAAACTTTAAATTTAAAAGTTTCCTCTGACCAGATGCTGTGAAACTTTAAATTTAAAATGTTTCTCTGATCAGAGGCGATGAAACTTTAAATTTAAAAGTTTAAGAGGATCTATAGATTATGCCCTTTGGTTTTACAAATCATGCCTAATTTTAATGGAGTCCTCTAACTAAAGGCTTTTAAATTTAAAAAGCTCTTCTGACCAAAAGCTATGAAACTTTAAATGGCTCCTCTGACCAAAGGTTATGACACTTTAAATTTACAAAGCTCCTCTGACCAAAGGCAATGAAACTTTAAATGGCTCATCTAACCAAAGGCTATGAAACTTTAAATTTAAAAAGCTCATTTGACCAGAGATAATGAAACTTTAAATTTAAATGTTTGAAAGGATTTATAGATTATGCCTTTTGGTCTTACAAATCATGCCTAATTTTGATAGAGTCCTCTAACTAGAGGCTTTAAAAATAAAAAAACTCATATGACCAAAGGTTATAAAAAACTTTAAATGGCTCTTTTGACCAGAGGCTATGACACTTTAAATTCAAAAGGCTCCTTAACTAAAGGCAATGGTATTTGAAAGATTCCTCTAAATAGAAGGTTTACATTTTTTCTGCTTTTGACTCTTTTTTTATTGGTCTTGGATTGTCCTAGACCCATATATCTGGTATGTCATATGCATGCATGAATGACATTTTCATGCTTTTGCAATATGATGCAATGAATGACGATTATGATGCAAATGCACTTATGATGCAAATGAAGAGACCATTTTCTTTATTCATTTTTTTGTCATTTTCTTTTAATCCTCAAAGTTTTTCAATGTTTGTTTCCTTTTTTCTTCTCTCGAATCCCATTCATTCCAATAGCTAATTAAGTTTAGGTAAAAAGATTTCTATCCATATTTCCTATATTTAATGTTTACCACTTTTATAACTTATAGGGCCTCTTTTCTCATTGACTT
Organism: Durio zibethinus; assembly: GCF_047325235.1. Taxonomy (NCBI): domain Eukaryota; kingdom Viridiplantae; phylum Streptophyta; class Magnoliopsida; order Malvales; family Malvaceae; genus Durio; species Durio zibethinus. The sequence goes on from NC_143178.1 coordinate 19,857,203, forward strand.
TTGTTCCTTACTATTTTGCTTATCATTTTAAATCTCATTCAAAATAATGCATGTATCTTTCATGGTCATTGTTGTTCACTCATTATATTTTGAATTTCACAATAATTATAACACATAACGCATTTTTTTTAATGAGAAAGACAAAAAAGGGATAAACAAAGGTTTATTTTATTTCAGTAAAAGAAAAAAGTGTTTTATGTATGATCTAAAAAGATATAATAAGGAAAACAAGTAATCACATAACAAATATTGAGATCATCATGAACTAATCATCATGGATTTTTTTTTTTAAAAACCCTTCATGGATTTTGATGCCTTTTAACTTTTTGAAATTATAGCAACCAAGCTAGCCCAAAACCAATGAGATCTTCTGGCACATATTGAGAATTGCCCTTTCCATTTAATGCTTATTTATATAAATTACCGTTTTCAAGTTTTCAACTTAAATATGTTTTCAGTTCACTATGCTTTTTCACTTTTTTTACCTTTTTTTTTAAGCATAGTACTTCTTTACTGCCTCGACATTGACTGGATTTAGTAAATCATCCCCATTCATTCTTCCCAAGATTAGTGCCCCACCAAAAAAGGTTTTTTTTTTTCCCATATATGGGCCTTCCTAATTGGGAGTCTGTTTTCTCAGAGAATATTATTGGTTAGGAAGAATCTTTTTCAATATTAATTCTTTTTCTTGAAATTATCAAAGGCAAACTTTCTTGTCAAGAGCTCGTATTATTCTTTTTATAGTTGACTATGGCAAAGTACAGCTAATCTATTTTTTTCAATGAGATTCAACTGTTCATAATGAGCATGACCCACTCAGCTTCTTCTGACTCGAGTTCTGTAAGAATACGCAAAGAAGGAATTTCAACTTCAATGAAGGAATCCCATTCATTCCAATAGCTAATTAAGTTTAGGTAAAAAGATTTCTATCCATATTTCCTATATTTAATGTTTACCACTTTTATAACTTATAGGCCTCTTTTCTCATTGACTTTTGTTCTTTACTATTTTGCTTATCATTTTAAATCTCATTCAAAATAATGTATGTATCTTTCATGGTCATTGTTGTTCACTCATTATCTTTTGAATTTCACAATAATTATAACACATAACGCATTTTTTTAATGAGAAAGACAAAAGAAGGATAAACAAAGGTTTATTTTATTTCAGTAAAAGAAAAAAGTGTTTTATGTATTATCTAAAAAGATATAATAAGGAAAACAAGTAATCACATAACAAATATTGAGATCATCATGAACTAATCATCATGGATTTTTTTTTAAAAACCCTTCATGGATTTTGATGCCTTTTAACTTTTTGAAATTGTAACAACCAAGCTAGCCCAAAACCAATGAGATCTTCTGGCACATATTGAGAATTGCCCTTTTCCATTTAATGCTTATTTATCTACATTACCCTTTTCAAGTTTTCAACTTAAATATGTTTTCAGTTCACTATGCTTTTTCACTTTTTTTACCTTTTTTTTTTTAAGCATAAAACTTCTTTACTGCCTCGACATTGACTGGATTTAGTAAATCATCCCCATTCATTCTTTCCAAGATTAGTGCCCCACCAAAAAATGTTTTTTTTTCCCATATATGGGCCTTCCTAATTAAGAGTCTGTTTTCTCAAAGAATATTGTTGGTTAAGAAGAATCTTTTTCAATATTAATTCTCTTTCTTGAAATTATCAAAGGCAAACTTTCTTGTCAAGAGCTCGTATTATTCTTTTTATAGTTGACTATGGCAAAGTATAGCTAGTCTATTTTTTTCAATGAGATTCAACTGTTCATAATGAGCATGAACCCACTTAGCTTCTTCTAACTCAACTTTTATGAGAATACGCAAAGAAGGAATTTCAACTTCAATGGGCAATACTGCTTCCATCCCATATACCAATAAAAATGGTGTAGCTTCTGTAGATGTGTGAATCGAAGTTTGATAAGCATATAATGCAAATGACAGCTTTTTATGCCAATCTTTATATATATATATCTATCATCTTTTCAACAATTCTCTTTATGTTCTTGTTGGCTGCTTTAAGTGCCCCATTCATCTTTGAATGATAAAGCATTGATTTATGGTGTTTGATTTTGAACTAAGCATAGACCTCACTCATCATTTTATTATTCAAATTAAGAGCATTATATGAAATGATCCTTTTTGAAAGTTCATATCAGCAGATAATCTCTTTCTTGATGAACTTGCAAACCACCATTCTTGTCACATTAGCATATAAAGCTGCCTCTACCCACTTTGTGAAGTAGTCGATCACCACCAAAATGAATCGATGTCCATTTGAAGCTTTTGGCATAATGGGCCCTATCACATCCATTCTCCACATAGAGAAAGGCCAAGGTGTTAACATGACATGCAAGGATGTTTGAGGAACTTCTATCTTATTTATATAAATTTGACATTTATGATATTTTCTAGCATAGTCAATGCAATATTTTTACATTTTCAACTAATAGTATCCTACTCTCATGATTTGTTTAGTCATCGTGTGGCCATTTGCATAAGTGCTACAAACATCTCCATGGATTTCTTTTAGTAACTTTTTGGCTTCAGTAGCATTCACACATCTCAATAGTGTTTGGTCTCAACTTCTCTTATATAAAATTTTCTCATCTAAAAAGAAACCCATTACCAATTTTTTAAAAGTTTTCTTATCATTCTCTGATATGTGCTTTGGGTAATGTTGATACTTAACATATTGTAATATGTTAAAATACCATGGTTTCCCATCAACTTTTTCTCAACATTTGACCAGTGAGCTGGTTTCTCTCACACGCTCAACTTAATGGGTTGGACTTCAGTATTTTCATTTAGCTTAAACATTGCTACCAATGTAGCCAAAGCATTAGCCATATGATTCTCTTCTTAGGGTAATGATGAAACTAAATATTCTCAAATTTTTTTGATCAATTTTGATATGTATTTTTGATATAGAACTAACTTTGAATCTCTAGTTTCCTATTCTTTTCACAATTGGTATATGACTAAGACAGAGTCTTTATAAACTTTCAATGTATAGGCCTTCTTTTCAAAAGTAGCTTGAAGACTCATAACACATGCATCATATTCTACCATATTATTGATGCAATTAAAGCATAGTTTTACAATAATTGGATAATAATCTTTTTTTAGAGATATCAAAACTACTCTTATATCATGTCCTAAAGCATTTGATGCGCCATCAAAATACATTTTTCATGTATCTTCATTAGGCTTTTCTTCATGTATGTGCAATATAGACATTAAGTCTTCATCTGAGAAATCGAATACATAAGCACATAATCTTTGTAAGCATGTTCTATAAGCAATTCAGTAATAGCATTTCTTTTTATTACTTTTTGGGATACATACATAATATCATATTCAAAAAGTAACACTTGCCATCGTGCTATTCTTTTTGATAATAAAAGCTTTTCAAAGATGTACTTAATTGAATCCAGCTTTACAATGAGCTAGCAATATGATATAATATGTACTGTTTGAGCTGACAAGCTATCCAAGCTAGTGCATAACATATTTTTTCCAATGGTGAATATTTAGACTCGTAGTTAGTGAACTTTTTGCTCAAGTAGTAAATGACTTTTTCTTTCCTTTTTGTTTCATCATGTTGCCCCAAAATGTAACCCATTGATTTTTCATGCACTGTCAAATACAAGATGAGGGGTCTTTTAACAACAAATGGCATTAATACTAGTGGTTTTGATAAGTAATCTTTAACTTTTTCAAACGCCATTTGACAAATTTCATCCCATTCTCTTGACCCGTGCTTTTAAAAAATCTTGAATATGGGGTCACATTTGGTTGTAAGTTGAAAAATGAAACAAGAAAAATAATTCAACCCCCCTAAAAATTCCCTTACTTCTTTTTATGTGTGCAAATGTGGTAGCTCTTAGATGGTGCGTATCTTATCTGGATCTACTTCGATTCTTTTTTACGAATGATAAATCCCAATAATTTTTTTAAGGTTACACCAAAAGTGCATTTAGCTGGATTAAGGTAAAGCTGAAACTTTCTTAATCTCTGAAATAACTTTTTGAGATTAGCCATATGATTTTCTTTTTCATGAGATATAGCAATCATATCATCCATATACACCTTTATTTCTTTATGCATCATATCATGGAACAGAGTTACCATGACTTTTTAATAAGTTACCATAGCATTTTTCAAATCGAAGGGCATGACTTTATAGCAAAATATTTCCCATAATGTCATAAAAGTAGTCTTTTCCATATCTTCTTATGCCATCTTAATTTGATTGTAGCCTGAAAACCCATCTATGAATGAAAACAGAAAATTGCCTAGTAGTATTGTCCACTAAGGTGTTAATGTGGGTAATGAAAAATTATCTTTTGGACTTGCGCTATTCAAATCCCAATAATCAACACATATTCTTATTTTGTTGTCTTTCTTGGGTATTAGAACTATATTTGCTACCCATTTGGGATATTTCGCCATTTTTATGAATCTCATATCAAATTGCATTTTCACTTCTTCTTTTATTTTCAACAATATTTCAGATTTCATTCTCCTTAATATCTATTTAATTAGTTTGCACTCAGGTTTTATTGGTGATGTACTATAATTTTGGTATCCAACCCTGGCATATCTTGGTATGACTAAGCAAATACATCCAAATATTAATGGAGTAAATTTATTAGCTCTTACTTTATTAGTGATGGCATTGAAGTATCAATCTTAATCTTTTTTTTTTATTTTTTTTGTCACCCAAATTTATGATTTAACGACTTCTTGATGAGGCATGGCTTGCTTTTCTTTCTGTTCCATTAATCTCAATAGTTTTGGGGATATAGCGTGGTCTTCCATATTCTCTTTATCATCAAGTTCACCGATATAAATAGAAATTTCAAAATCAAATCTTGAAATATTGTCATGATGATCTTCACATTCATTATTTAGATACTTGAAATAAGTGAAATAGATGGAATGTAGAGTGATGTATAGTAATACAAGGAATTGAAATGAAAAGGGCAAGATGAATGTGATAAATATGCTATGTTTGTCATTTATTCGAATGAAAATAAGAAACAAACACACATAAGATGCTTAATGCTTTTAATAAAAGCATTTAGATAAAGTTCAATATATTACTTTGAAAAAAAATTAGAAACAACAAAAAGCTCATTAACATGCCAATTCTTCAATTCTAAACCATAAGGAGTAAGATGCACCTATGAACTTCTTGGATCTTTGTTCACATTTTTTTTACCTACCATCTATATTGAAAATTCATTGAAGATACCTTAAAATAATGGTGTAGATCCTTTTTCTATGTTTTCTGCTATATCTGGATAGATATAACTAGTTGAGATCAATGTTTTGTAGAGGGAAGAAAAAGATAGGCCTTCAATTTCTACCTCTTTCCCCAAAAAACAAGCCAACCTTTTTTCTCTTTTTCCTTTTATGAACTTCATCCTTTCTTTTTGAGTAGGTTTGTATCCCAAACCAAGCTGATCATTTTTCTTAGGTATCATCCATAGTTCTTTTCATTGTTTGCAAGTCAACCCACACTTATTGTCTTTTTTCTACCACTTTTTTAAGGGCTATCTTCAAAGCTCTGGATAGACATGGAGTGGGCACCTTTGATCTTTCACCAACATAGGTTGCATTAACAAATTTAAAGGATTTGAGGAAACATTCTAGAGCTTCCTCAGTAGCTTTAACATATAGCATAGTTGATGGTTTAGTGACCAATAAATCTTCTTAACCTGTAACAAGGACCACATTTTCATCAATTATGAATTTCACCTTTTGATATAAAGTGGAAGGGATAGCTATTGCCATGTGAATCCATGGTTTTCCTAAAATATAACTATAAGAAGGAACGATATCCATGACCTAGAAGACTATATCAAAAGTAGATAGGCTAATTTGAATTGGTAGTTTGATATCGCCTATTATTTCACGATGAGTCTCATTAAAAGCTTTCACTATTATGTGACTCATATTCATATTTGACATGTCTACTTGTAGTCTAGATAGTATAGTTATAGGCATGACATTAAAAAAAGATCCATTATTGATAAGTTCTTTAGCTAGCTAATGTATGATCCTTGTATCTTGTAGAGATATGTAAGGCCTTAGCATCACCTTTACCAGGTGAAATTTCATCATCATTAAATGATATAAAATTTTTCACTGTGATGTTTCTCACTATGCGATCAAGCTTCTTCACATATATATTATGAGTTACATAAGCCTTATTGAGTACTTTGAGCAAGACATTTCTATGAGGCTCAGAATTTAGCAGCAATGAGAGTATAAAAATCCAAGCTAGTAAATGATTCAATTGCTACACCACACTATACTAACTATGCTTAATAAGTTTTAAAAACTCACAAGCTTCTTTTTTTATAACCAGATTCTTACATTCTCGGTTTAGAATTAGGGCTGGGTGAGTTTTTTTATCATTTGGTGATGGTTTATCTTCTTTCTTTAAACTTATCTCTCTTTCCTTTGCTTTTTCTTTTTGTGCTCTCTAAGTGCTTTTGGGTTATAGCACTGCCACTTCGAGTTATGCCCTATACACCAGTTATGTTTGCTGTGCTTGCATCATATAAACCACATTAAAATGAATCATTATCCAAACCTTGTGATATGATATTACAATCATATTTCCAAGGGATTACCTCATTAATTTTGTACAAGAATGGGCTAGGGACCTTAATTGTCATCTTTGGCATAGTTGTACAAACTGGTTCATCAATTTTAACACTCAATTTCTCATTATAAAAGATGGTGACAAGCTCAAAATTCATACAAATTGGCTTATCAACCTTAACATACTTATTCTCTTCATAAAAGATGGTAGCAGGCTCAAAATTCATTTGGTAAAGCCTGCTTTTATAAAAATCTCCAATCACAACATTCTTAGAACTCTTTTCATGTTCCTCATAAAATTCGATTAGGAAAAAATCCATAATCTTTTGTAATTTTGGTTTCAAGGCTTCATAATTCTAAAATGAATAATCAACCAACCCATATGGAATTCACAAGTGTGATAAAAATTATATGTAAAATTCTCATTTTTTATGTTTTTAGGTATGGGTGAATCATATTGGCTTTTAATAGAATAACAAATATTTGGCCCATAAGGGTTTTGATCTTGCTTACTTCTCTTTTAATGTTTAAGTTGTCTCACTACTTAAAGCATTTACTGATCTCCCACCATGATTAGGTAATGGATTAGCTTTCACATGGTTTGACCTTTGTTGTGAAATTCAAAATTCTATTATCAATCAAACTTTGCACCTTACCTTTGAGAGTTGTATAATTTTCTAGAGAGTGGCCTTAAATCTCATAATGATAGTCACAAGAAGCTTTAAGATCATACTACTTTGAATATAGAGGTTTTAAAGGCTTTATGGGTTGTCAGGCCACCAAGTGTTTTTAGAATAACTAAAGGAACAATTTTGTGTAAGTCATAGGAATTGGATCAAATCATTGTAATTTTTTATTATTTCAAGGTTCTCTTTGATTAAAGTCTATGGTGTTTGATTAAGGGGAATGTTGTGGTGGAGGTGCTTGGGGATGAATAATGATTTGGAATGTAGGTATCTGGGTTTACACTAGTTGGTAATGGTATAGGTTTTGGGACATATTAGAAATGGTTGGGTAAGAAGATTGGTATGTGGGATATGAGTGGAATGGGATAAAAGGTCTCGATTTTGGTTTGTCAGTGGTGATAGCTTGTACTTCTACTTCTTTCTTCTTAGGTGGTCCTTCGTTCTTTGATCTAGAAACATCACCCCCTTTAATCTCTTCATTTTTAATGGCATTTTCTATTATCTCACTCGTAATCATCATATTAGCAAAGTTTTTTGTGGCATGGCCAATGAACCTGTCATAGTACGGGGCTCAAAAGGTATTGATAAACATAATAGTTATTTCTTTATTGGTGAAAGGAGGTTGAACATAGGCAACAACATCTTACTATCTTTGGGCATATTTTTTAAAGTTTTCATTAGCTTTTTTTTTTTTCATATTTTGTAAGGATAGTCTATCTATAGCCATGTTTACGACATGCTTGTATTGAGTAATAAATTCTTTGGCCAAATCTTTTCATCAATGAATATGACTTTTGTCTAATTGAATATACCATCTAGCAACTGATCCGATAAGACTATCTTGAAAACAATGGATAAGCAACTCATCATTGTTTGCATGCTCGATCATTTTTTGATAGAACATGGTGATATATGCCGAAGGGTATTTAGTTCCATCATATTTTTCAAATTTTAGTACTTTAAACTTTGGTGGGATTACCAAATCTGAAACCAAACTGAGTTCATTTACATCAACTATCTGAAAATATTCACACATTCAATAGTTCGCAGCCTTTCTTCTAAGAGATCTAACTTTTGTTGTGCCTTTATATTCTAAGATTGTTTAGACATGCCTTTCTTTAGCTTTTCTTGTTCTCTTGGGTCATCTAAATTTGGGACCATAATAGGTTCAACATGACTTGCCTCAATGTTTAGACCAATGTGTCATTGACTATATGGTCGAGCCGTGAAGGGAGGTAAATTAAACTGAGCATGTGGCTACCTTTTGGGCTATGTCATTTATGGATGCACTTGTTGAGAGGCTTGAGCATAGGGTGGAGTAAACCTTAGTGGATATAATGGATCTTCCCTGTCACTGGTAATTTACTGGGCTTAAGGCTCTTTTTCAGTAGTCATTTCTTTAGCTACCTATTTTCCTTTGGTCATTTTCCTTATCATGTCCATCATTGCAGTCATTTCTTTTCTTGTCTCTTTTAAGACCTAGTCATTTATTTTATCAACTCTTGATAAGACCTAATCATTTGCTATTGTATATCAAACTAAGCTTTCTCTATTTTTTCCATTATAAATGCTTGCTCATTTTCCATGATTTCGACTTGTGAACAAATGTTATAACGATCACAAGTGATCTGATCTATGTTTTTTTATGGCCTAACTATCTTTGCACTCGATCGAGTTAAGGGAAACTCTTTGAGATTTGTTATTTTAAGGCCTTTTTCTTTTAGTCATGATGTATATATATATTTTAAGATTTAACATTGAGTGAAACGCACGTATGATGCATGAATGCATGAATGCATGAATATAAATGATGTGATTGTTATATATCCAATATTTCTAAAAGATTTTAAATTTGGACTTGAACTACTAGATCATAATGTCATATTATTCTTACAGAATATTTCTTTCATTACAACATTACAATTTTCAAAAGAAGTGCCCTACATGCTTATACTGCTCATAAGCACTATCTAAAAAATTGGTTAAGCGTTGGTTGTGCTGTCTAGGTAAATTTCTTACATTACTTGTTTAGCTTCTTGGGCCATGTCTCTTACTTTGAATTTGACTTCTTTTATCTATTCTACTAGGTGAGTGGCTTGAGATTCCTTTAGCTGACATTCTTTCTTCTAATATTGTGCTTCTTTAGCTCTAAATTTGAATTGATCTTGTTCTTCTCTCAAGACTTGAATGGCTTAATGTTGATAGTGTATTACTGTTTCAAGTCATCCATAAGACTTTGTAGTATCTTATTTTCTTCCATAGACTAGCTAAGCTATTCTTTTTTAGTTAGCAGATTAGACTTGTTTTGCATTTTTTCTGGATTCTTTAAGCTCAATAGTCATCGAAACGACAAAGTTATGTAAGCTTTTAGACATCTCTTCTTGTTCTCTTTCAAACCTTCAAAATTTTACTTCACTATCCTCAGTCTTATTTTTTCACTCGTTAATCCCATATTGAAGCCTTTTCTTTTCAAGCTCCCATATTTCCTTTTTTTTTTTTTTCAAATTTGTGCTTCATAATCTTTATGTCTTCAAGGATCTTTTTTGCAATGGGCCTATTTTTTGTGGATGGTCTCTCTTTTTTAGGTCCAATTTTGCTAGTGACATGTTGACTCCTCCATATCGGATATTTAGGTGTGGCTTTGTCCGTATACCTTCTATGATCCACTATATAGGTCTGTTTCCATTCTTTAATAATCTCTTTCATATTTCCCAAAAATCCAGGCTCTTCGAGAAAGAATTCTGATTCCTCAAGCCTATGAGTCATAGGAACAAATTGCTTTGACCCAGTTGTTGATGAAACATTACTAGAGTATAGCTTATACCTCATCATAGCCTTAAAAGTAGAACCCACTACTTCTCACCACACTTGTACAACATGGCTTTTCATGGCATCCATGGAGCTCTCCATATAACTTGAGTACTGGTGAGATTTTGCAAATCAATACACACTATTCCTTGGACTTTGATTCTAGTAACATTGCAGAATTCTTCAGTTGGCCTATTTTTATTACTATAAGTAGGATGAAATTTACCCATATGATGCTAAAAATGACTTTTTGCCCAAATGTAGAGTAACTGTGCACACCCTATATAGCATCCGTCTCTTCTTTAATAGTGATTCAATGATCTAAAAGTTTCTACCAGTATAGAAGGAACATGATTAATTTTGTTGTCCACCTGCTCGAGGAAATCAACTACTGATAACTCAATGTGGCCTAAAACCTTCGGGAAAATGATCAAGCCATAAATTGCCAAGGTTATCATTCTCATGCCTTGTTCATCCTCTAAGTGTTTAATGATGTAATCATGTAAGATTTCCTATGGGATGCAATCACTTTTGCCTTTTGTTTGGATACATGAGTTCACATTTTGTGTGGAGACCTCTATCATATAGGTAAGTTTTTTTTAAGATCCAAGTTTTTAACCTCACCAATATATTTTATCTAGATTGGAGAGATGCAACCGTAGCAATGTAATATACTCTTCAATCGTCGGAGTCACATCTATCTCATTGAATATGAAACATCATAAGCAAGGTCCCAAAATTGAACTAGAGCTCTCATCAACTAATTTTCTATAGGCATCTCAAGGAGTGAAGTAATATGACCATATTTTTTCTCGAAAGCCTCTTTCATAGGAATTATTACACGGCATTAAATCTCGACCAACATAGAGATGTCATTTTGTTGAAGTCGCAGTTTGATTTCTTTAGGCAAAATTTCCTATTCAAATTTTTTCAAATAGTTTCCCATTCTGCTTTGAGCTTCTAATGATAGAGTTATCACCACATTAGTCTCTTCACATACAGTGGGCTTTGAAGCTGAGAACATCATGATAGAGTTTCAATAGTAAGATCGAAAATCTTTTGACTGATATTGGCACAATGACAAGCACATCCCATATGCAAGTGTTTATAATGATGCATGATCATGAAACAAAAGAAGAGCAAAACAAAATAAGGTTAGTTATCATATTAAAATAAATATTCCCTCATTTGTCTTAATTTGGGGTATAATATACAAAAATGGTATGGCTTTATATAAGGTTGGTTTCTTAAGGCTCACTATATGCATGGATTTGTTTTTAAAAAAAGCTAAAAAAGTTTTCAAATTGATCCTTGTTGTTGTCCACTCTGGACTAGTAAGGCCTTCAATCCTCACCCATAATAAGTTACCGATGAAAAGAGTTCAACTTGAGTGAAAGTATTTTGTTAGCCTAAGCAGAGATATTATAACATCATGAAAGCGTAGGTACTCTACTTCTTCTTAAAAAGGGATAGATTTGGGAGTCCGGGTATAGAGCTTATGCATGAACGCAAATGTCCATATGTGTGAGGGAATGTAACAATTATTAATCGAAATAAAACTAATAATATAATTAGCAATAATATAAAAATGTAAAATAACATAACAAAACTAAATGAAGACATCAAAATTTTGGCTTCTATTTATTTTTAATCTTATCTTTATTTTAAGAGATAATGAATTCAAATTAAATATTGAAAAGACCATAAAATCCAAGTTTGGATGACATATGTTTAATTTTTGGCTTGACTCTCTAGCATCCCCAGTGGAGTCGCCAAGCTATCATAATGAATTTTCATATGGGGGGACTTAATCGCTAGACTTGGTAAAAATTTTTGGAGTCGCTACAAATCTTTTTTATAGGGTGTGATTGGCCATCTAAAAATATTATCTTTTAATAAACATCTTAAAATTAATTAAAATTTACTAAAAGAAGTTTTGGTTGGTAAAATTAGAGTTAGGTTTGGGTGTACAGTTATAAGTGAGAAAGGTATTAATAGCCTTGCATTACCCGTTCGAAGAATGATACTAATTAAACATGTGTGATCTTTTAATTTTGACGATGTGTTCTTTTTTTATATTTAAATTTAATTTTCTAAACTTTTTTTATGAAAAATATTTTTTGTTATGAAACTAATATTATTATTATTTCATATTTTATAGATTCCCTAATGCTTCGGCAGAATTTATAGAAAATCTTTATTTAAAAGATTTTTTAAAAAAATTGGCTATTTACAAAATTCTCAAAATTTCGTCATAAGATATTTTATTTATTTATTAAAAAAATGATTTAAGAGCATATCGACTCTTTGGTGAGTTTCTACTAAATTTTAAGATCACCTCAACTTTTGATGAGATCCTAACTAAAATTATTTTTAATTGATGATAATTAAGGGATTTAATTAATGAATTAATTATTATTGTGATTATTTTAATTTTTTTGTTATTATTTACTATTTATTATTTTTATCATTTTTATTATATAAAAAAAGTTTTAGATTATCCTAACTTACCGGTAAAATCTAAAAATATTAATCTTTTACTTATATTAAAGAAAACCGAACTCTTTTAATTTTCTTCAAAAATTACATTTTTTAGAAACATTTATTCAGACAATCCATTATCATTATTATTATTTTTATATTGTTTTTATTTATTTTATATTGTTTAAATAAACCTTAATTCTTGTAAAAATAATTTTGGATTATTCCAACTCTATGGTAAAATCCAAAAAATTATTTTTACTTACAATAATTAAAAAAAAATTCTTTCAATTTTCTCTAAAAATTATATTTAAAAGATTCACTTAAATAATTTATCATTTCCTTTTTATTTTATTTACCTTTTTATTATTATTTTTAAAAATTTTTTATTTTTTAGCAAAAATTATTTTTAAAATTATCCCAATACTTTAGTGAAATTTAAATAATATTTTTGCTTGCAATAAAATTTTATTTTTCTTAAATAACTATTATTAATATTAGTTTTTTAAAGATTTATGCATATTATATCTTTTAGGTCCATATTTTATTTTAATTCTATTTTCTCATTTTATTTATTTATTTCTAAAAGAATTATTACTAGTAACAACATAAAATAATAATAACAATAATATGATATAAATAAAAAATAAACAAAAAATAACTTAAAAATCAACACAAAATAAATCAAATCAAAATCAAATCAAAAAATAAAAAAAAAGAAAAACCTACTAAATGGGTTGGATTGGCCCGCAGATCCTGTGTGGGTCGGTTCGAGTCAAGATGCTAAAACAACGTTGTTTTGGTGCCCTATGAAAGACTAAAATCTATTTTTTAAATTTTCTTTTATCTTTTTTTCTCTCTCTACCCTTCAAAGCCTCTTACTCTAAAAATTTATCTCCTTTACCAATCGTCATGGTAACCCATATTGTAGTCAATCACTACTATGTACTAGTGGCCAAAATTTGCAACGATGCCAGAAAATAAAAAATTCTTAGATTTCGACCATTTTTTCAATTTTTGGCCCCCTAAAAATTCAAAGGTCAAAAAATTTATCTTTCCTAAATTTTGGTCAACCTAAAAAAATTTTAAAAAATCCTAAATATTCCTAATAAAACCCTTTTGACCTCCTCAACAACTTTCCTAAACTAGTTTTACTAAAAAAAAAAAAAATCTAAAAATGCTCCAATCAAGACTTAGAGTTTCACCTTTTTTTTATTGGTTCTTTTGTTTACAGAGGACTGTGGTTTGTGCTTGTATGTGTTTCCTTTTTTTCGTTGAACCCCCTAGCCCAACCCTTTTGTGTTTGTGTTTTTTTTTTGTTTCTTTCTTTTTTTGCAGTGTTTCGTTGTGTTTTTTTTTTTTTTCATTTTAGCAATCTCCCTAGGCTCTAGCTTTATGTCTTTTCTCCTTATTTTTTCTTTCTTTTTCTCTCCTAAGTTCTCTCTATTTTCCTTCTTTTACAAAATCTTGGCTAATGCAACTTTGTCCGATGACTTTTAGTCAATGAATTTTATGTTGCCAAGTTAGGCAGTGTGAAAAGAGAAAAAACAATACTCCAGCAACTTGATTTTAGCTGCCAAAGTTGAAACTAAAATTTGACTTTTTTTCTTTATTTTTATTTACTTATTTATTATTTTATTATTATTATTATTATTTTGTGTGGACCAAATATATGTCTACAAGTATGAGAAAATTTTATTTTTTAAATTTTAATTAATTTAAAAAGTCATTTTGTGGCGTTTTATATATTAATGCCATTAAATTTTAAATTTTAGTTGCATTTTCATTCCCAAACATAGCTAATAAATTTAATTACAAAATTATATGTTGTAATTAATATATTTTGCAATCATTTGGTAGTGTTTTGCTATATAAATGCCACTAAATTCTAAAGTTTCATGATGTTTTTAGCTACAAACATTGCGAAATATATAAGAGTAGTGGCATTTTTACTCCAAATGTCGTTGAATATTTATTTAGTGGTATTCAGACAAAAACTACCTCTAAGTTTATAAAGGCATCATAATTAGCAGTGCTTGTTAGGAAACATCACTAAAAAAACCATCAAATTCTTATTTTCCTGTAGTGGTTTGCCAAAATTAAAGATTGAAAATGACAATGTGTGTTATGTATGTGCTAAAAGAAAATATATAAAAAGCTCTTTTAAGCCAAAAATATGTATTTCTACTACTAATCCATTGCGAATGCTTCATATAGATATTTTTGGTCCAACCAGACAATGAGTCTTGATAGTAAGCATTATGGATTTGTCATTGTTTATGATTACACTAGATATACACGGGTTTTGTTTTTGTTTTCTAAAAATAAGGCCTTGGAAAATTTCATCATTTTTTGTAAACAAATTCAAAATGAAAAAGGATATTCAATTTCTAATTTTAGAAGTGATCATGGAAAAGAATTTGAAAATTTTGGGTTTAATATTTTTTGTAGTGAAAACAACATTAATCATAATTTTTCAACTCCTAGAACTCTACAACAAAATGGGTCTGTTGAAAGGAGAAATAGAACACTTAAGGAAATGCTTAGACTATGCTTTGTAAAAATAATTTACCAAGATATTTTTAGGCTGAAACCTAAATGCTTCTTGTTATATTATTAATAGAGCCATGATTAGGCTAATTTTAAAGAACATCCCATATGAACTTTTCAAAGGTAGAAAACCTAACATAAGCTACTTTAATCCTTATGGTTGCAGATATTTTGTTTTGAATAATGAAAAGAAAACCTTGGTAAGTTTGATGCAAAAAGTAATGAAATAATTTTTCTAGACTATTTTTTTACTTCAAAGTCTTTAAAATCTTTAATAAAAGAACATTAGTAGTAAAGGAGTCTGTACATGTTAGTTTTGATTAACCTATTCCACCTCCAAGAAAAGAATCTTGTGATGATGATGACATAAGTAGACTTTAAGAAATGGTGATGAGGCATTTCAAAACAATGAGGAAAATGATCAAGAAAAGTTTGCTTAATAAGAAGAAATCAAAGATGAAGAATTCTTAGAACAACAAATCCAAAGAGAGCCTACATTTCTTAGAGAAAGAAACTATGTCAAAGATGGTAAGATCATTAGATATCTATATCAAAAGGTAAGAACTAGATCATCTTATAATGTGTGTAATTATATAACTTTTATTTTACAAATTGAATTTAAGAACATAGGTAAAGCCTTAAGAGATAATCATTAGATTTTGGTTATACAAGAAGAATTAATCAATTTGAAAAAATCAAGTATGGAACCTAATATCTAAACTAAGTGATTATCTCGCTATAGGCACCCAATGGATCTTTAGAAACCAAATGGATGAAAATGGCAATGTTGTTAGAAGTAAAGCTATATTAGTAGCCCAAGGGTATAACCAAAAGGAAGGGATAGATTATGATAAGACCTATGCCCCGGTTGATAGATTAGAAGCCATTAGGATGCTACTAGAATTTGTATGTTTCAAAAGTTTCAAACTTTTTCAAATTGATGTCAAGAGTGCTTTTCTAAATGGTTTCATAAATGAAGAGGTATGTGTAGAACAAGCTCTTGATTTTGAAAATCAATACTTTCCAAATCATGTGTTTAAACTGACAAAAGCTTTATATCATTTAAAACAAGCTCTTAGAGCTTGTATGAATGTCAAAATTTTTTATTAAAAATGGTTTCAATAGGGGACGGTTGATACTACTTTTTTTATTAAATGAAAGATAAAGATATTCTCATAGTACAAGTATATGTTGATGATATTATTTTTGGTGCAACTAATGAATTTTTTTGTAGAGAATTTTCTAAAACCATCCAATATGAATTTGAAATGAGCATGATAAGAGAACTCACATTTTTCTTAGGTTATAAGTGAAGCAAATAAAAGATGGCATCTTCATAAGTTAAGCCAAACATATCAAAGACTTGCTTAAAAGGTTTGGAATGGAGAACTCAAAGCCATATTCAATTCTTATAAGAACTTCGATATAGTTTGACAAGACTAAAGGAGGTAAAAGTGTTGATTCTGAATTATATATGTTTATGATATGTTCACTACTTTATCTTACTACAAGTAGACCTGACATAATATTTAGTTTGTGCTTGTGTGCTAGATTTCAATCATCCCTTAAAGAATCACTTTTACTTGCCATTAAATGCAATATAGATACTTAAAGGACACCCATAGTCTAGGTTTATGGTATCCAAAAGGATTATTTATTACTTTGCATGCTTATTCAGATGCAAATTTTGGTGGTTGTAAAATAGATAAAAAAAAAACACTTCTAATACTGTCAATTATTTTGGAATATGCTCATATCATAGTTTTCCAATAAACAAAATAGTGTTGCCTAATCCATAAATGAAGTTTAATATGTAGCCACCAACAATTTTTGTGCTCAAGTATTATGCATTAAACAATAATTAGAGGATTTTTTGAATTACCATGGATCACATTCCCTTTAAATGTGACAATACTGGTACTATAAATCTAACCAAACTTATATAAATAAGGCATCACTTTATTAGAGATCATGTTCAAAAGGGTGATATTGTGTTTGAATATATTGATACCTTACATCAATTAGTTGATATTTTCACCAAGCATATAGATAGATATAGATTTTGCACAATTAAAGGTGAATTAGGCTAAATAAATGCTTTATAAAATGAATATATAATGATTTCCTTGATTATTATTGGTATACTTGTGACTTGCACAAGTTTGTTAATACTCAATATACTTATTAGCTTGTTCAAATAATGATAGAATAACAATTATTTGATTTGATCTTTCAAGACTTGAAATAGACATTATTTATTGAGTAATTGGAAGTGCAACATTAAAAATTCAAGCCATAAGTATTTGATGAAGTCATGCATTGTGGTCATGTTTGTGTGGTCATTTGAAACTTGTTGGAAGTAGTCATATTGCATAAACAATGACCAAACAAATTTTCATGACTCAAGTAAGCAAAAATGAAAATATTTGCACATTTTTAATAAATTTGTTCAAAAATTATTTCTATTCAATTTTTTTTGTCATTAAGATTAAAAACATTGTCAAAAAGGATTTTATATATATATATATTTAAAAAAAAATCAAACATATGAAATTTGGATTCAAAAAATGTCACAGTACTATTTTAGTGCGAAACATAGAACTGATCAATCTAGTCTTTTACCCAATCAATTGGATCCGCTTACAAAAGCTGATTGACAGAATAAACCCTATATCAATCGATCGCATATGGGATTGGATCGATCCATTTTTGCTACCAGCATAGTCACGGAGCTTTAAAACATAAAAACTCCTAATTTTCTCTTCTACTTCACTTAATTTTTTTCTCTTCTTTTTTCTCATCTCATTCTTTTGAAACCCTAAAATTCATTTCATGAATCCATTCAAATTCATCATCTTTGACTCAAATTTCTTGAAAATTTCTTCTTACCCACTTGATTGCTTATAATTTCATCCTTTAAAATTCTTTCAAAGCACCACAAAAATCCATCACTTTCTCTTCTCTTTTTAAAAATTGATTTCCTTTGTGCCATCACCCTACTCTTTTTCTCCATTCATTATTTTTGGCTCTCTTCAACATATATTCTCTATTATCATCCATATCTATGAATTTCCTAATCAATTTCACTAAAACCTACCTTCATCCCTTTAAACAAATTCTTAAATGTCCTTCAATGACACCTAAAACTAGGCCACTAATAACTTCATCATCTAGACATAGGAATCCTTTTAGGGAAGCTTCTAGCATGCCCCTAAAACCCTAATTCAACCAAAATTTAGAAAACCCTACGGTTAAAGATTGTTATAAGGTGAATTTTGCTTATTGGGACATCAAGATACGAAAGGTAATTAATCTTAACTTTCTGCGCTGAATTGAATTCCCATATATTAGTGCTTTTTAGGAATTTGGATAGATTGATTTTTTTGAGCATGGAAGGAAGTGTATTTGAGAACCAATTAGGGTATTTTATAGCAATATTACTAGTATTAAGGTTGATGGTCAAGGAAATAGATTCTATGCTGATAGATTTAGGATTTATGTGATAAAAAGAGAATTTATTGTGAATAAACAACTTTTTATAGAAGCTTTCATGCTAGATTATAAGGGAGACACAAACACTAGATCCAATGTGGTTAGCCTAGCATAAGATCTTTTTTAAGATGATTCTATGATGGTTGCCCTAACTTAAAACTCTAGGTTGTTAATGCAAAACACTCTTTGGAGCCTAATACTCCACCATTATGAAACAAGATTATTGGTGGATGTATAAAATAAAAAAAAGACAACTAACTTTATGGACTTCATCTTCAATAATATGATGAAGATAGTTCACCATAAAGAATACACATTGGTTTATAAGATATCAATTAGCAACCTACTTAAGAAATTGGGTACCAATACTAATATTGATTGTAAGATTGTTTCAAATGATCCTTGTAGTGTTCTAGAGCTACATACACTTCATAGTATAAGATATATACAAAATGCAAACGGTGCATGGATTAAAAAGCATGAGGTTGCATTTGAGCAAGAAGATGAACACAAGGATAATAGTGATCATAAAAAAAGGTCCCTTTAATCCACTTTTGATACTTCAAGAGCTATACAAGTTCTTATGGCACAAATGAATAGCTTACATTCAATGGTTAGGAACATGAACACTAGGCTTGAGAAGATGCAGATTACATAAAATGATATCATAGATCAAACTCATCATGTAAGATCAAGACAACATGAAGCAATGCTTTAAACATTTTCCACTTTTTCTTTCCCTATCATGACCTACTTTTATTGCCTAGATAACTTGGGTCTCATACATATCAACTCATTTTAAGCATTTAATTTTTCCTTTTGGATAAATTTTTTTGTAACTCTTACTTTTGCACCTCACATACTTTAAAATTAATGGCATGACTTTCTCCATTTTATAGCTCAATTTATGGTTAATTGTGTGATCTTATGCTAAATTGCTACCTTCTATGTCTTATGTGTTTGTAATTTTATTATACTATCTATATTTTTCTCTATGGTGTATTGAATTAATCTTGCAAATTGTGGAGACATTTTATAGGGGTGACCCTCCATTGATGTCTTGCGTGAGCTTGACTTGGTATGCTTGATTATATAAATACATGATCTAGATAGGCTTTATGTTTTTAATGTCAACCATATTTTGGTAATGACATAACTTGTGAGATTGCATTTCCTTTATATCTTTATTGCTTTTACATGTCATGACTTTTGCAAGCTTGTAGTTAGACATAATTATAGATATATGTTGTTTCTTTACCTTGAATTGATCCTTTCTACTATGACAAAAAAGAGGAAAATTTATTGGAAATTTGCTATTGATGGGATTGCATGTGCTTAGCCATATATATATATATGCTCTTGATATTGTCCTAAAATTTGAATTAATTTCTCATTATTTTGCTATAAAGGGGGAGAGATAATTTTCAATGGAAAAAATTTGCTTGTTAAGTGATTATTGTGTTAAGAATGTGATGGATTTGCTAAGTATGCTTGTGTTGAAAATATTGTGAGTGTTGTAAAAAATGGCCTTAGTTAAATTGATTTAAAATTGAAAATTGTGCTTATATTTAGAGGGAGTTTATTTTGAAAAGTTGTTTTGAAAATAGGAGGAAAATTTTTAAATTGATTTTCAAAATTCATAATTGATTAAATGGGAGTTTTTTTAAAGCAAATTAATCTTAAGTTTTGTCATATAAAAAATGGGGAGATTGTTAGCCTTAAATTGATACTTATTTTGAAATGACAAAACACTAAGATTAAAACTTGGTTTAAATTGCTTTGAACTCAAAAAGAAAATTTTTGCCAATAGGTTTTTTGAATGAAAAATAACTTGAGACTAAAACAAACCTCTTTTTCCATTAAAGACATGTTTTATACGAAATTAAGAAAGAGGGATCGATCCCCTTGTGAGCAGGTTTTATCTTTCTTAAACAAAAACTAAAAATGTTGTTTCCCAAAAACAATCGATCCGTTCAAAATGTGATTGATCAGTTTTTCTTATAGAATGGTCTTGAATTTAAAAGTGGTAAAAATGGATTGATCCATTATAAAATGGATTGATGGGTTTTTCTTAGATAAAATGTCTCGAATTTAAAACTGGCAAAATGGATTGATCCACTATAAGAATGGATTAATTGGTTTTTCTTATAGAAACAACACTTATTCAAATTGGCAAAAATGGATCGATAGGTTATTTTTCTAAAAAATACATTTTTGTTCAAAAGGCCAAAACCAATCAATCTTTTCAAAAAATGGATTGATTGATTCAACCCTAACAATTTCAAATGGTCATTTTTTTTATAAAGCATTAAATGCATTAAATGAAGGCAACAATTTTTTTTTCACATTTCTACCTGTATAAAGAGGTCTTCTACCATATTATGAAGGATCAAGAGCTAAAAGAATTGATTGCTATCCATTCTTCATCTTCTTTAAGCATTAAAAGAGCAATTGAAGTGTCTAAGAGCATAACTTTCTATCTTGTATTTAAATCATCTTGTTATTATTCATATCTTTTATTTGTATTTCAAATTAATAAACACCCAACCTTAAAAGAGGCTTCTAAGTTTGCAAAACACTTATGTCTAGCCTTAAGATTGTAAGCTTGAAGAAGAGTGTAACCTTTGAGTGGTTTTTTAAGGAACTTAGGAAAACCATTGAGAGGTTTATTAATCGATTGTATTAGTAACTTTGGAAGGGCTAGTTGTAACATGTAACATGTATAGTGGATTGAGCTCTTTGGCAAGTAAAGCTAAAGGAGAGGATTTAAATGCCTTGTAGAAAGATCAAACTTCTATAATTTTTAGTGTTTGATTCTCCATCCCTACTCTTTTACTTTTCAAGTTATTTAACTGTGAATATATTTTCTTTATTTGCTTAGAAATCTATATTTGTGATCATTATTTAATTTGGTAATCAAATTGTCAAAATTTCTAATTAACCAATTCATCCCTTTTTGGTTTATTCAATACTTTAAGCTAACATTATCGATTGATTACCGTCAGATTATTTTGTTGAAATTTTTTGTGTTAAATTTTCTTTTTCTTGTCAAATATTTGCCTATGGAATACCAACAAAATATTTTATGTTGACAAATTCTATTTGTATTTCATTAGTAAGTATTGGATTAATTTACAATTATGTTCTGTTAGTAATCCGTCAGAGATCTGTCAGTAATTACCAATAAAAAAATTTCCATTATTGTTAAGCAAATTTCTGGTAGTGATGGTTCTAGCAATATATATAGTCATTTTAGCAATGATTCTTGATTGGTTAGACTTCATTGATAGTTAGAATGGTACCAACCTCCATTTAGAATGTAAACTTGTAATTGAGATAGTATTTGAAATTAACACATGCCTAACATCTATATGTAAAAATTAAAAATTAATTCTTAAAAAAATAACAAATGAAAAAGAAAAGCAAACAAATGGAACAAATAAAAAAAATAAAAGAGAAACAAAACATAATAAAAGTATTGCAACAAATCTTCAAACCAATATTCTAACACACCAAAGCTATTCCTATTTATAATGAAGTTGGATCCTAAAAATTAAGAATTTTAATTTAATTGAGAGCGATCTAAAATAAATAATCATAACAGAATAAATTTTTATTACAAATTGATTTAAAATTATTTATATAAGACAATTAACAAATATTATTTTATCTTTTTAAAATTTGTGACATAAAAGAAACTTAAATGATAATCTTTATAAAATCATGTCTATATGGTTTGCATTAATTATCGTACAGTAATATATGTACTATTTACTCCTTTATGTCTTGAAATTTGAAACTTGTAATTAAATTATCATTTTTATTAATGTTGCCAATAATACAAATTTAAATAAAATTTCATTTTTAGTGAAATAGTATTAGTATGATTCCAAAAATTTTGCTAGCCAATTTTATAAAGAAATTTAATTGATTTTGTTACCTATTAGTTATTTTAAAACCAATAATTAAATTTGCAATAATTAATAGACATATCACATCAAATTCCATGTGTCAATAAGATAAATCATTCACATCAGATTTTTATTTATAAAAAATTTTGACTTTTATATATTTATATAAGATATCTCATAACATAAATATGAGTTTCATTTAAATTGGTACACTTGAATTGATAAGGGATAATATCATTAATGGCTCTTGAATTATGGTGAAAAATTTAATATGATACTTAAACTTTGAATTAGTTAACTAATGTCGTACTTAGAAGGCTATTTGTTAGCCACATGTTGCCATTTGAAACTAATAATATTAAGAGTGAATATTACATTAGTTAATAAATTTATAATTCAAATATTACAATAGAGGTTGTTAAAATTCAAATATTATATTAAATATTTCACTATAATTTAAGAACCATTAATGGCATTAACTCAATTAAGAACTAAACTATCTATTAATGGATTCAGTTATTATAAATCATTAATTAAAATTCCATGTATGTACGAAATTGTCATTGAGAACATATCACTTGCAATGATTGTCGTACAATTAACTAATTACAATTTAGAATTATGTGAAGACCATCAAAATTTTATATGAAACTCACACTTATAATGATGAACCTTACATAATTCGTTCATAACTATAATATTACAATAAAAGAAATTATAAATGAAATACACGTTCATGCATTGATCCATCCTATCCAAATCATATCAAAGCCCATTTTATTTAGAGCAGCCTTGCAAAAATTCCTTTCTACTTTATCACAGGCTTTATTCATGTCAAGCTTCAATGCCATCTTTTTCCCCCTCTTCTTTAAGTTTCAAGTGATTAAACAATTCTTGAGCCACCAAATTATTATAGAGAATCTGCTTACCTCCCAAAAATGCACTCTGATTCATCTCACCCAAGATATATTCATCAATATGTTAACCATCACCTTCGAGATAATTTTGTAAGACAAATTACTAAGGCTAATTGGTCGAAACTTAGTCATATTTTTTGTCCATTAACCTTAGTAACCAATAGTGGCTTTTGTCACATCTTCCTTCACTGCGCTTCAAAATCCTTTAAAAAAAACTCCATTGAAACCATCTGGATTAGGTGCCTTTTCTGCTCCTAATTGAAACACAACAACAGTAAGCTCTACCTCAGTTACATCTCTAACCAAATTCTCATTGTCTTGAGCATAAATCAATGGAGACAGACAATCAAGAAAACTTTGAAAATTCCATATCCCTTCAGATTGAAAAAGTTCATAATATCTACTAAAACACTGCATTATTTTCTCTCCATAATCAATCCAGTTTCCATTTTCTTTAATTCTAAAAATTTTATCATGCTGCCTCTCTATAGTGCTGCCTGATGGAAAAAATTATTTTCTTTCATTAAGCCTTTAATAAGATATTTGTTATTAGGAAAATTATTTTACGCCATTGCCTCAGCATCATCCTAGAACACCTCAATTTCTATATTAACTAAGATGAATATTATCCAGATCATTGCGTACTGCACTTTTTGTTGACCAGTTCTTCACATTCCTTAAAGCTTAACCAATTAGCTTCAAAACTTAAACACTTAAAATAGTGATATTTAGCAACAAAAATTTCATACAATGCTGCAAATAGTTGTGTTACAAAAGTATTTGCAATTTGTTGCAAAAAAAAAAAAACAAATCACAACACTTATTTGAAACATAAGATTTTTATGTTGCAAAAAAGTATTGTGCAAATTATTGTAACGTGTTGGTGTTGTATAAAGTAACAATAATTTTGTGTATTTTTTTGCTACAAAATATAACTTGTATTAGACTATTGCGATATAATACTATTCATGTTACAAGAAAATATACATAAATAAAAATATATATTTTTATAGTTTTAATGACATTTATTGGTTGCTCTAAATAATTAGCTTAAGGTGGATTATGGATTAAATAATAGTACTATTACAATATCTTTTTATCATTTAGTACTACTACATTTGGAGAAGGAAATTCCCGTGTGACTTGTCTTTGGAGCAATGTCCCCATGATCTTTTGAACCTGTATTAGTGGGACCCAGACGACTATATACCATAAAAGGCATCCAATGATTTTATCATGTAATTTTAATTTATACATAAAGTGTGTTACATTGAACTTTGAATTATTTTATTAGATTATTGATTATTCATATTTATATGATTATATGCACATTTTTAATTACGACAAGGAATTAAAATGACTAAAGTCTCTCACTGACCAAAAGGGGGAACACATATTGATCTAAAACAAAGAATTGAGGTGAACATATATCGATCAAAAACAAAGAATTGAGGTGGAGTTAACTAATGAATCTCATTAGGATTGTAGTAATCCAACGAGCTAAGTACATGTGTCATGCCCTAGGCGGGTGCACCAAATGCACAGGCTTGAGCCTCAAGGGGGAAGGCTCGAGCACCAAGGATAGTTATGAAGGTTGGTACAATAAGTATGAAAAATAAGTCTAGACTGCCTGCACAGCATGTACGCCTACCCACATAGCTAGGAATAGGCCCACAATATGCTCGCACCACACCTAGGTGGACCCAAGGGAGCCTGACCGATCAGAATCTTCCAAAGGCATCTAGGATTGGCACCATTCAGTAGGAGGATTTGGTTGACCTTGAAAATTAGGAAGAGCCTCATGTAATCTGTGTAATAATGTGTAATCCCTAATTTTTAAGAATCATGTAAATCTCTTAATTTAAGGAGATAGCCATAAGTAGAGTTGGTGGCCTCAACTAGAAATAAAGGGTCACCCCACCCTCAGTTGTACATCATCAGACACACTGTTATTTAGTAATACACTGCATCATATTTCAACATTCTCTATGTTCTCTCTAACTTGTGTATTCTACCTTTCCAGTTGTTTGTTTGCCTGTATGCTTGGTTTTTAGGTTGACTTAGACCTAAGGTAAACATCCATGGTCTAAGGCTGCATAGATTCTGAGTCAAAGTTCAGAGCCTTTGATAGTTAGTATTAGAGTAGGTTCTAACCGAAGTTGGTATCAGAGCAGGTTTTGTGCAGGTTCTGTTTGATGGTGTTTAGATTGCACTCAAGGCATCCACAAAAATGGCATCCCAGAGTGATGTTGCTAGCCAACAACCAGAGCCCTAGGAGCAAGGTTGCGAAAAAGGTAAGAAAGCTAGTTCGAGGAACTAAAAATCTACATCAAAAAGATGAATTGATTTGTGGCTACAATTCCGGTAAATTCAAACTGAACAAAATAAATTTTATTATCTTTGAAAAAGAATTATTAGCCATAAAAAATGGTGTACAATGATTTCACATCTATTTAGCCCCGGAGATCTTTGTTATCCGAATATATAACCAAGCGGTCAAAAACTTTCTCCAAAATAGAAAGCTTTCTGATAATCCTAAGTGAATTAGGTGGTACAATTTTTTTTGTTCTTATCATTTTCAGGTAGAGTTCATCAACAGAGATAAAAACCTCATTGCAGACTTCCTGAGTAGACCACATGGATTGAGGAAAACAACCAGTCCATGATACAGGTGGATGGAGAACCATCAAGAAGAAAACAAGTAAAAAATCTTCTTCTTCTTCTTTTACTCCTTCTTCTCCACGACCATTTTTCTCTACAAATCCTAACCCAGGATTTAACTTTTACAATAATCCTAACCAAGGATTATATCTTTACCAACAACCTTTTTATCGACCTCCTTTCATGAGGATTCAACCAAAATACTCACAGTTTGCTCAAGATCCAAATGATTGGACTCCTATGAGTTACTCTCAAATAGTTTCTTCAACAGAACAACTGCTTGAAAGAACAAAATTCTCCAACCCAGAGATTAAAGATTTTTACAATCTTGGACTTGAACCACAAGTCTATAGTTTGTTAAACAAAGTTTGGAAATCCCATCTCTCATAAAACAAATCTAGCTTTCGAAAAGGGATGACCAACTTAGCTGAGTTCTTAGTCAACCAGGCTAAAGAATTTCAGAATTTTAAAGAAATAGCTTTCCAAAGCCTTCTATCAACAAATATGCTAAAATAGCAAGATATTGATTTCTTTGCTTTGGAAGAAAATCAGTATAGTCTTTAAGAGATAAACAATTTCTTGAATTTATGTGAATATTTTGAGAAAGAAAATTATGTTTCCTCTAAGTTAAACAAGCTTAAGAGAATTCTTCTTTTCGAAAAAGTTACGGTATTCTTAATCAAAGAATTATTCTAGCAAATTAATACTTCTATTTTACAGTCAACAGAAACACTGTTGATAGAAAAATTTTTAGATTATTATACTTCTACTTATATGTATAATACATCTTTTGGTGAATATATACCTAAACTTAAGTTTTGACTTGACCATGAAAGTTTTGATATAAAAAGTATTGAATTTGGTTTAGTTGGACAAATAACTGTACAAAATTATTCTTTTCACCTTTTAAAAGATTTTTCAGCTTTTATAAAGCATCACTTTATTGAATGTATAAAATGGTTAAAACATTTTTTCTACATTCATTTTACTATATACAGTTTTTTGGGTACTTTTCGAAGAGAAAGATTTTACCATCCCTATCAAATATGGGAATTTGATATTGTATCCGGTGGACACTTTCTTCAACCCTTAAATATACTTGATCCACCTACAGATCATATCAAATTCCAGGATGATTTAAACAAAACCGTCTCTAAATATACCAACCCAAACTCCTACCATTTCCAAACAGGAACTGATCTTATGGATAAAGCAAAATTCTTTCTCCATTTAGCCACCAAACCAGACTATCCAAAAATAGCTTGCTGGACAAATGGCAAACGTATTTTTGTTAAAAGATTTCTAAAACCACATGAAGATCTTGACATTGAAAATGCCCCAAAAGCAATTGAGCTTTTGAAAAATTATCTAAAATGAAAGATCTTGATCATCCGATTGATCTACTATACCAGTAACAAGAAGGATGGCAGATGTGGAATAAATCACATTTCGGATCTCCTCAATCTCCCCAGTCCCTTAACACACTGGATGAAGAATTTTATAACCTAAACAATGCTATGGAAGGATAAACTGTGCATATTCTAATCTAGGATAAGCCAGAACAAACAGTCGACACAAAAGGACAAAAATCCATTTGGTGTCAATAACTAACAGACAGAAAACACTGTAGCAGTCAACTGTAGCAGAAAGATAAAACGACACTGTAACAGTCACTGTAGCAGAAAAGACAGAGACCTACTACGGAAGACACTATAGCAAGTCACTATAATGGTACTGTAGATAAAAATTTTACTGTACATTGTAGCAGACAACTATACAAAATTACTGTTCATAGGTTAGAATTTTTCTATTTAAAGCTTCATTGTATCTAAGCTCAAGGAGGCCAACTTCTTTCTCTCACTTACTTCTTTCCTTACTCCATCTTTCTCTATTCTCTTTACTTTCTACCCTCTATTTGTATACAGATATATATAAAGCTTTTGTAATCCTTTATACATAGATCTTTTTCGCACCCTTTTTGTAAATGGTATCAGAGCTTTAGGCTTGTACAAAGGTTTGCTAAAGCTTGTATTACAGATTCAACAATAAAGATCTACTTGTTATTCATCTTGTAAGATTTTCTTTACTCTTACTTGCATCTTCTTGTTAAGCTCTTTGTTTCAAAACTCATACGTGCATATCTGAGTTGTGGCTGGCTTTGTGGCCTGAGTTACCTTTGTTGCTAGCGTTTCAGAACAGTACACCAATTTTAAGCACCAGAAACATGGAAACTTATGAAGAAAATTCTTGTATTTGTCAAGATAAGTCTTATAATCATGACTTGCATATAGATCATAAGTATGAATCTAGTAATATTAGCATAAGTAGAACTGTAAATGGTTTAATAGATTTAACTTCTTCCTTTCTTCATAAACTTTTTGTAAAAATTGATAATATAGAAGATAAAGTAGATATGCTTGTAGAAAAGATAGACCAAAAACATGTTCCTCTAGATACATCAACAGATTTTAGACCACTTTACTATGGCAATATTATGATGAACGATGACAAACCCTCATCTTCCTTAGCAAAAAAGAAACAAGAACAACTTGATTTCGACTCTTATAAATAATATTATTGAAAATTTTAAAGATAAAATGGAAAAAACTGAAGATCCAAAACAACTGATTGATTATCTTTAAGTAATAGAGACCTTTATAAAGAACATAAAGACCTTTTTATTAAATATAAATACCATTATATGCTCAACTATGACACAACCAGTGTCAGTAGTGAAGAAGCAAATGATGATATAGTAGATGATACTTTTGAAATTCTTGCTACTAACCTAGTAGTCAAGGATGAACAATTTTATCAGATGAAACCACATCCGATGAAGAAGATAGTTTTGATGATAAACCAGATCCAGAACAACATGAAATTCCTATCCCTTAAACAGAGGTGCGTGGGAAAAGAAAAGCAGAAGCAATATCTAACCCAGATATTGATGATATAAGATGTTTTTTAGATTTATTAGATCCTGATATAATGGATCAACATCTTTCTCACTTAAAAAAAAAATATTCTCACCTAAACAAGGATGAGATTAAACAAACTTATGATTTTGGCCAAACAAGTCAGAATAAGATTGAAACCCCTGTTATCGATTTGTTAAACAAACGAACGGTTTCTCAAGGTGGTACATATTTAGACTTAACCAAAGTCCCTCTTAAAGACTATGAAAAAACCATAGACAATTGAGCACAATCTATGTCTATTGTTGTCACAGGTTACAAGGAACAATGGAATAAAGAAAGATTTCTCAACTACTTTTGTGGTACATGGCAAGGTGATGTCCTTCAATTTTTCAAAAAATGGGAAAAGGCAACCCTCAGAGAACAGCAGAAATCTTCTCTATTAGCTGCAAGAAATATACCCCAACTACTAAAAAATTTAACCCAAATCTTGAAAAATGAGTTTTATGGTAGTACAGAATCCCTGGATCCCACTCAAGAAGCTCAATTTATTTTACCAAAAATAAAATTATGTGATATTAAACTTTTAGATGATTTTTCTAAAAAACATCTTTCTGAATATCAAAAATTGGATGAAAAACATTCAAATTTTTGGCTACAACAATATTTTCTTAAACTTCCCTCACCATGGGATGAATTATGTTCGAAAATTACCCTGTTTACCTTGAGTTAAAACTTAAAACTATTCATGTTACAAATCCCAGCATAGAACTTTATGATACTCTTGGATGTAGAATACACTATGTTCAGAATCAGGTAACAGAATACTACCTCAAGCAAAAAGCTACAAAGCAGGTAAAATTTAAACCTTCATATAAACAATGTACAAAGATTTTGGAAAATGAATTTGAATTTGGTTGTAATAAACAATCTTTTTCAAAGAAACATCATTTTAAGAAAAAATGAAAATATTTTTGGAAAAAATGGAAACCCACAACTTTTAAACCTAAAAAAGGTAAATTTATTGTTAAAAAGAAGAAACAATCTTCTAAAAACAGTTGTAAATATTTTCTTTGTGATCAAGAAGGTCACTATGCAAATACTTGTCCTAACAAAGGAAAAAGTGCGAAAAAAATGATCAAAAAACTTGATGACAGTTTTCTTCAAATTTGTTTTGCTAATGAATTATCTGACGAAGAAATTTATTATGAAGTGTTTTCAAAAACTGATTATAATTCTTCTGAAGATGAATCGGATTTTATTTTTATGCTGAATACTAAATCTAACCAAGATACTGCTTCAGTTACTTCTTCTGCAGGTACAACCACTACTAATGAAGAAAGTATAGTTAAACTCAAAAATATTATGAGAAAAACTCATTTTATTTCTAATGAAAAACTAAAAGAATTACAACTCATCAAACTAGATGAGATTTACAAAACAAGTTGGTTTAAAAAGTTCCAACCTTGGTTTAAACGGCATATAGAAAAACTATTTGGTGATACAGTTGCTATTGACACTAAACAAGGATCGGTAGAAATTTTTTTTTTTTACTAAAAAAAAAATAAGCCATTTTCTTTCTAGATATCCAAAGGTCAAATACATCCATATAGGAATGATTTTGATCACCATTAAAGCACTATTTTTATCCACAAAAGGATATTCCCATAATAGCTATTTTAATGGACCATCATTTTGCTAACACTGTAATTAGTGGAATCCAATCTAATTTAACAGTAGGAGTAGTTTTATTTAAAGTTAAACCAAATTATTTTATTTCTATTTTTGATGAAAACATTGAAAAATGTTTATGTCTTCGAATCAAAATGCTCAATTCTGATTTCGAATCTACATCGCATGATTTTTCAATCAGCTGGTCAGCGGTTTACGAATTTACAAATACTACTAATACTTCTATCAAACCGATAGATTCTAATATTATTGAAATTTTTGAACCAAATACCTTTGATTTAGAAATTAAACATAGATTAGTAAATCTCGTAGACTTATCAATCCCAAAATGATGGTGTCTCGAAGATCTTTCAAATACTTTTGAAAAACAGAAAGTACCAAGTTTAGAATTTTTCTCATCAGGAAAAAATCTTTACTTTAAAAATCCTAATGAATCAACCAGTTTTAATCCAAACCTAGTTTTACCACCCGTAAATGTTTCTGATCATCAACAAGATGATGATATAGAGTATAACTAGTAATTAATCTTTTTGTACTCCTTATCGAAGTTTTTTTTCAGGTTTTCATAGTGCAAACAATACAGAAGCCTTTAGACGAGCAAATAGTATGCGCCAATAAGGTAATGCTGATAATGCTCAAATTCTTATTTTTGCAGGAGATAATCCATCTCAACAAGGTACAGTTGATAATCAAACCCATTATCATTCTATTAATTCTGTGATTACTTCACATACTTCCTATTCTAGAAAAACTAGAAATGAAGATATAAAAATGTTTCATTCTATAAATAATTTTCATATTTCTGATACTTACCCACAAGAAATAATATCATTTGCCAACAAGGTACGATATTATACGTGTATAGAAGGTTATTTTTATTTTCAAAACTATAAACCCTATAGTTTAAATATTTTGATTGACACAGGAGCAACAATCTCTAGCTGTCGACCTAATGCTTTGCCTTCAACAAAATGGCAACCCATGAAGCATCCAATAATAATAGTAGGTATCGATGGTAAAGAAACCATTGTTAACCTAAAGGCAAAAAATATATTTGTTGCCTTAAATGATAAAAAATTCATTATACCTAAAATATTATGTTTTCCTAATATGCATGGAGACATTCTGTTAGGAAATAATTTCATATATAAATATTTACCATTTTCTATTTATTCTGATTATCTTGTTTTTACTATTGATAAAAAATCAATAGATGTTCCTCTTTTATCCAAACACAATCATGTTTGTGATAATAGTTTTTGACCAGAAATAACACATATTTCTGAACTTAAAGCTATTAATGAAAAATATTGGCTTTATAGAATTTTACAGGAAAACTTCAGTAAAGACCCATTGAAGCTTTGGAAACGCAGTCCTAGATACTGTGAACTTACTCTTCATTCTCCAAAAGAGATTATTAGAGTAAAAGCCATGATCTATACCAAACAGGATATAGATGAATTTGAAGTTCAAATTTCAGAATTGCTTGACAATGGTCTGATAGAACCAACTACCAGCCCTCACTCCAGTCCAACGTTCATGGTAAGAAACCATTTTGAGATTAAACGAAATAAATCCCGTATGGTTATTAATTATAAGAAATTAAACCAAAATCTTGTTTTTGATGGCTATTTTATCCCTTGTAAAGACGTTTTAATTAATTTAACAAAAAATGCTAAATATTTTTCTAAATTTGATTTTAAATTTGATTTTTGGCAAATCATGCTAAATGATACTTCTAAACCCCTTACTACTTTTAGTGCACCAGTAGGCCATTACCAATGGACTGTTATGCCTTTTGGTCTATGCAACGCACCTCAAATCTTTTAGCGTTGGATGGACAATATTTTTAGCAAACATAAACAATTTTACTATATATATATTGATGATAGTTTAATCTTTTCTAATACTTTAGATGAGCAGAGAAAACATCTGAATATTATTGCTTAAGAATTTATTTTACATGGTATTATTTTGAGTTCCAAAAAGGTTGAACTCGAAAAAATCGAAATTGAATTTTTTGGTCTTAATCTTTCTGCAAACGGACTAACCCTGCAGGATCATATTATTTCTAAGATCAGAGATTTTCTAGAACAACTGGATAATGTCAAACAGCTACAACAGCTGTTAGGTATACTTAATTATGGCAGGTAATTTTTTAAAAACTTTTCCAAAAAAGAAAGCTATCTTTTGCGTAAATTATGTAAAGATAATGATTTTGTCTAGACACCTAACGATTCTGATATTATCAAACATATTAAATTAGATTTAACTACTATACGTAAGGTCTATTTACCTAAACAAGGTGATATCTGGTTTACCCTAGAGGGGCATGTGGCCAAGGTGGATGGGATTATGGGCGATGTGAAAGAGAAGCTTGATGAGGTAGATGCTCACTTTGAAGCATTAGATTCCATGAAAGAAGAGCTCAAAGGAGAGTTACAAGCTACTCTGAATGAGGGCATCAACATGATCACCTAGCGAAATACAACCTTAGAGGCCTAGTTAGAGATTATACATAAGGAGATGGAGGAGTTTAAAGGAGAGCTTGCTACTTGTGAGACTGTCATTGGGAATGATGTGTTCGTTGGAATGTCTAAGACCTGTATGGAGATTTTCAAGCCCAAGAGTTCAAGGGACTAAGGCGGCCAAGGAAGTAAACAACTATCTATGAGGGATAGAGTAGTATTTTCGAGCTATGGGCATACAGGATGATGCTACTAAGGTAAGCACCACTTCAATGTATATTACTGATGTTGCCTTATTATGGTGGAGGCATAAGTATGATGATATGAAACAAAAATGTGCCTTGATTAGAACTTGGAAGGAGTTTCAAAAGGAGTTCAGAGAGTAATTTTACCCAAAGTATGCCAATGATGAGGCACGGGTAAAGTTATGTTAACTTACTTAGTAGGTGAACATAAGGGAATATGTCTAAAAGTTCTCTGAATTAATGCTTCAGATTTCATATCTGAGAAAAATTGAGTGTCTGTTTGCTTTCATGGATGGGCTCAAGCCATGGGTGAAGCACGAGCTACAAAGGAGGGGAGTTTATGAGTTGGCCAAAGCCATGACCACTACTGAGTCCTTAGTGGAGTTCAAGTCTTAGAACAAGTCAGAGTCTTCCAAGCCTAAGGGGAAGGGCAGGGGCAAGAGGGACGAGAGAAACAGTCAAAAAGAAAGGACCATGATCGACAGTTCAAGAATGGAGATCGAGATTGTTCAAACAAAGGCATCTAAGGTAAACCATTAGCAGGGAAATAGAAGGCTAAGGGTGACCGAGAGCCGATCTCATGCTACCTATATGAAGGAAACCACATAGTGCAAAACTGTCCACAAAAAGGCAAGATGGTTGTCGTAGACAAGGAATCAGATGAGGAGCTAGAGGTTAAGACAGCAAAGCTTGGCTCATTAGTACTTAACTTATCTAGAGTAAGAGGAGCCGTAAGCTAAAGGGCTTGATGTTTACGAATCTGATAGTTACGAGCAAGAAAATGAGCTTATTAGTGGACACAAGTGCCTCACATTTGTTTATATCAGGTGATGGAGCCCAGAAACTTAACCTAAAGGTGCACAAGGGGATTGGTGCCATTAAGATGGTGAACTCTAAGAAGGTTTCAGCCATTAGAGTAATGCAGGGAGTGGAGTTGCAGGTTGGAGATTGAAAGGGCAAGAAAACCATTAAGGTAATACCCTTAGATGATTATGAATTTGTGATTGGGTTAGATTTTCTTGTTTAGATTAATGCCTTCTTTGTGCCTTTTGCCAACTATATATGCATTTTAGATGTACAATGCCAAAGCCTTATACCATTGAGGCACAAGTCCGAGATTGGGTCTAAGGTGCTATTGGCCATTTAATTTGCCAATACAATGAGCAATGATGAAGACACCTTCTTGGCTACCTTGAAATATGAAAAATTAAGGAAGAAAGAGACTGATATCCCTTTGGAGGTGCTAAAAATGTTAGAGACCTTTAACGATGTGATGCTAACAAAGCTGCCTAGTAAGCTACCACCCAAGAGGAAGGTAGACAATAAAATCAAGCTAGTGTCCGAGGCCAAGCAACCAACTAAGGCCCCTTATCAAATGTCCCTACCAGAATTGGAGAAATTAATGAAGCAGCTTAGGGAGCTTATCGATGCTTGCCATATTAAGCTATATGGGTGCACACGGACACATTAGACTTTACAATAAGGAGAATGCTGATGTAGGATAACCATTAAGTCACATTCGAAAGCCAGAAGCTCAATGGACTGAACGTAGGTACACAATCTAAGAGAAAAAGATGATAGTAATAGTGCACTGTTTACGCACTAGATGACATTACCTATTGAGGTCGAGGTTCGTGGTTAGAATGGAGAATGTGGCAACTAGCTACTTCCAGATGTAGAAAAAGTTATTCTCTAAATAGGCCCGTTGGTAGGATTTTCTTACAAAATTTGATTTCAGGTTGGAATACAAGCTAGAGTGGGCAAACACAATGGCTAACACTTTGAGTAGAAAGGTGATCCTTACTGCCATTAGCTAACTAGAGGGGTCTTTAGTGTCGTGCATCATGGAAAGGCTTACGCATGATCTTACAGCCAAGGCTCTCATCAAGTATGCCAAGTCAGGTAAGACTAGGTGGTTTTGGTTACAGGATGACTTGTTGTACTTTAAGGGTAGTAGGTTGTTTGTGCTACAGCATGGAAAGCTTCATAAGGAAATTTTGCAAGAGTGCCATGATTCAAGGTGGGCTAGTCTCCTGATAATGAGTCATACCTTAGCCTTATTAGAAGACTGGTACTATTAGCCACACATGAGGGACGATGTGGAAGCCTATGTAAAGACTTGTCGTACGTGCCAATAAGACAAGGTAAAGCTCAAGAAACTAGACAGTCTCTTGGAGCCATTGCCAATACCAAAACGACTATGGGAAAGTGTCACTCTAGATTTTATAGTCAGTCTATCGAAAGTAGAGGGGTTCAAAAGCATCATGGTAGTGGTGGATAGGTTTTCCAAGTATGAGATTTTCATTCTAGCAACCAATGAGTGCCTAGTCAATGAGGTAGCTTGATTGTTCTTGAAAAACATGAAGAAGTACTAGGGAGTATCGAAGACCATTATTAATGATCGAGATGGGCATTTTACAAGGTGGTTTTTGATTGAGTTGTTCAAGTTGTTGGGGTCAGACTTAAACTTTTTCACCAGTATGCATCCGCAGATAGATGGGTAAACTAAGTGAGTGAATGGTTTATTGAAGGTCTACCTCAAGCACAATGTGAGTACCATGTAAAGGGCTGGCTAAAGCTGTTAGATGTTGCCCAATTTTCATACAACTTACAGAGGAGTGAAGCAACGAACCAAAGTCTTTTTGAGATTATGATAGGTCAACAATCGCTAACACCCGGTTCGATTGCTATAGGTTATACAGGGCCTAATCCAACAAAGTACAAGTTTGCCAAGGCTTGGTAGGAGCAAGCTGACTTGGCTAGAGTCTATCTACATAAAGTTACAAAGAAGTCAAAAAAATGGATAGACTAGAACATGAGGGATGTGCAGTTCCAAGTAAAGGACTTAGTTTTGGTGAAGCTACACGCTATTATGTGCCATAAAAGGCTGCACAAAAGCTTAGTATGGAGGTATGAAGGACTTTTTAGAGTTCTTAAAGGGATAAGCAAGGTTGTTTACAAGCTAGATATGCCACCCAAGCTGAGGGTACACTCAATGTTCCATGTTAGCATGCTCAAGTCATTCCATGAGGATAAAGGAGATCCAAGACGAGCAGAGTTGAAGCGTACACCATTGGGAGCCAGGGCCTCATATAAGAGGGAGGTCTACATCATTCTTGCTGACTAAAAGATGAGATAGAAGAACTACCAGCCAAGGCAGGAGTACTTGGTGCACTAAAAGGTACTTCTAGATAATAAGGCAATCTTGGAGCCAGTAGAGGACTTATGGTAGTTCACAGACCAGATCGGGCATTTCCACACAGAGGATGTGACAAGGGCATCGCACAATTAGGTAGGGGAGAATGTTACGCCTTGGGTGGGTGCCTTAGGTGCACAGGCCTAAGCCTCAGGTGCCAAGGCTCAAACACCAGGGACAATTATTGGGGTTAGCATAATAAGCATTAGAGATAAGTCTAGACCACCCGCACAGCATGTAGGCCTGCTTGCATAGCCAAGACTAGGCTTGCAGCATGCCCGCATCGCACTTAGATGGACCCAAGGGAGCCTGGTCGATCTAGAATCTTCTAATAGCATCTAGGATCGGTAAGTAGGAGGATCTGGTTGACCCTAAAACTTAGGAAGAGCCTCATGTAATCTGTGTAATAATATGTAATCCTTAATTTTTAAGAATCATGTAAATCTCTTAATTTTAGGTGATAACCATAAGTAGAGCTGGAGGCCTCAACTATAAATAGAGGGTCACCCCACCCTCAGTTGTACATCATCAGACATACTTTTCTTCAATAATACACTACATATTCCAACATTCTCTGTGTTCTTTTTAACTTGCGTATTTTGCCTTTCTAGTTGTTTGTTTGCTCGCACACTTAGTTTTTAGGCTGATTTAAACCTAAAGTACATATCCCTAGCATCCCTGGTCTAAGGCTGCATGGATTCTAAGTCAGAGGTTAGAGCTCGTGACACATCATGTTACACAAAATGAATGCATTATTTGACTTCACAAGGGCTCTTTTTATCTTGAGCCTATGACTACATCAACATGAGCTAATAAAAACAAAAAAGACTAATGTGTACATTGAAATTTTGGTGGAAACATTTTAATCAATTAAATTAAATATTTAATTGGTTAAAGAATTTTTAAAAAAAATCATTTGGTAGATCAAGATAAAATCACATGGTTTGATTAATTAAAATTTAATGACATAGATAATTAAATTATATTTATAAGTCATCTTAATTATCTTTAATTAATTTAAAATAATTAGAGATAAAAATTAAAATGATTAAATTTTTTTAATCTCTTTCACGTAGTCTCACTTAGCATTATAAATAGAGAATTCCTTCCAACCATTTGGGAAATAATTTCAAGGATGAAAAGAACTAGCCCTTTGAAAGATTCTCAAGCCTCTAAGATTACCGGTCGTCTCTCTAAGTTCTAGGGCTATCAAGTCATCTTTTCAAATCCAACGAGTCTCTAAAGGAAAAACAAATCTCTACAATCGTTTCTTTGAAGTCTACAAAGGAATAATAAGTCTTTGCTACCGTTTCTTTGAAGTTTACTTAAACCATCTCAAATCTAAGCAACTGACCAAAGAATTGCAAGTTTTTGGCCATTCCTTTTTGTTTATATTAGCTAGCTCATGATCAAGCTTTCACCCACGAAAATCATTCACATTTTTTTCTACGTAAAAGACATCGTTCTTTTCTCTACGATGAAAGATGTCATTTTGAAGATTTGCTGATCACTCTGTTCGAGATCAGGCTATCAATCCATTGAATAGTTTTGCTTCCAAAGAAATTGAATCAATAGATTATTTTCTTATTTAGAAAATATATAAAGAATTGTACTCATTACTTTATATTTATAACAATTGAATTTGGTCACCTATTTGTGTTCTAGATTTTCGGATACGAAATTTATGTGTACAATTTTTGGCACGCCCAGTGAGACATGTTTACCCTTATCTCTATCTCGTTCAACTAATCAAATTGTTTTGTCAAAATCCATGGCATCCAAAAAAGATTTGATTGTTTAGTCTAGTCACAAGTCTAATTTTGCAACAGCCATTGCCAAGACTCACTACTTTGCTGAAAAAGGAACTTCAAAGTCAAGTGAAGATT
Source organism: Durio zibethinus (assembly GCF_047325235.1). Classification (NCBI taxonomy): domain Eukaryota; kingdom Viridiplantae; phylum Streptophyta; class Magnoliopsida; order Malvales; family Malvaceae; genus Durio; species Durio zibethinus. The sequence goes on from NC_143178.1 coordinate 19,895,749, forward strand.
TTGCCATCTACTAATAACATCATTCAATTCTATTTCTGAAGCTATGCCAGTCATGGTCACTAGTTCCATTACATGGGAAGAAAAGTTTGCTGAAATGGAAAAGAAAATGACTGATCTTATTAAAGTGATGGAAGAAAAAGACATGAAAATCGTAAAGCCTAAAAGCCAAATAGAAATGCAACAAGACAATGAACCAACAGATGATCAACTTCATTCTCAAAGTCTCACAATAAATAAGTCAAATGCTGACACTTCTAAAAAACTAAAAGACGTCCAAGAAGCAGAGAATCCTGCGTTGAATTTCATCATCTACCTAATAGCCTTATTGTTAGTCTAACAACTACAAGATATGAGTAGAAATACAATCAAGGTGCAATATGGCACCACATCCAAGTTTTACCATGCATACATCAACCCATACACTCGAAGGTTTCATGAGTTGAAGATGCCAATAAATTATCAACCACCTAAATTTCAACAGTTAGATGAAAAAAGAAATCCTCGCAAGTGTGTTGTGTATCTCATTGAAGCATGTAGCAATGAAAAAACACATGGTGATCTCCTTATCAAGTAATTTGTGCGGTCATTTAAAGGAAATGCTTTTGACTAGGATATTGATTTAAAGCTGGAGCCAATTGATAGCTAGGGACAACTTGAAAAAGAATTTCTTAATCATTTTTAACACTCGTCTTTTGGTTAGTATAATAGAATTGACAAACACAAGGCCAAAAAAAGATGAGCTAGTTATCGACTACATCAATAGATGAAAAGCTCTAAGTCTTAATTGCAAAGATAAGCTATTAGAAATAGCTGCTATCAAGATGTGCATTCAAGGTATGCATTAAGGACTTCTATACATCCTTCAATGAATTAAACCTCGCACTTTTGAAAAGCTTCCTACTTGTGTTTTGACATGGAAATGAGTATTGCTAGCTTCGAAAATAGACATTCCCTAATCATTAATTCAAAAAGTGAAAGGAAAGAAAAGTCTTTGAAAAGTTCCACCAAGGAATCCATGTACATCTCTTCGAAAAGTGTGAAAAAAGAGAAGAAAAATCACTCAAGCGAAAGATAAGCATCACGTGTCTCTTCACCAAAAAGATGTGAAAAAAATCCATTGCTTGACTTTGATGTGCTTGAAATGTTAGAGTAGCTTATTATGTAAAAACTAATTGAATTGCCTGAATCAAAGCATTATGAGGAAAAAGATAAAATCTATAACCCTCAATATTACAAATACATCAAATCATTAGTCATTTGACAGAAAAAGGGATTAACCTCAATGAGTTGTGATTAGGATTTGTAAGCGCATAGGCCTTTGAAGTAATAAAGTGATAAAGTAAAGTATCATTCCTTTAAGAACTGATCATTTAAGAAGTTTAGCCTAAGTACCAGTTATCAATATACTTTCACCATGTACAACTTGATTAAATATCAAGAAAATGAATTGAACATAAGAATTGAACATGTAAAGCAAAGGAATTTAAACAAACAATAAATGAACATGTAAGTAAACCAAAGGAACTTGTAATCTAATGCATGAAATGCTTAAAAACAAAATACAACTTGTATGTAAAGTGCAAAAACAAAAAATTGAACTTGACAATGAGAGCGTAAAAATCATAACTTCTAACTAGAACATCAAACCATAAATCAACATGAAAAGTAAAGGATCTAAACTAATGTGCAAACAATATAAATGCAATTGAATGTAAAAACATTAATATAAACTAGTTCTAAGTGCAGCATAATGAAAATGCATGAATTAAATGTAGGGAAATTTAAGAACATATAAAACCAAAACTAGATCTTAAAATAGAAATTCAAAATTTTTGAATCTTACAACCTAGATCTATACTTAATGTAGCAAATAAACTAAAGGCAAACTAAAGTAACATCAATTAACATTTAAACTTTAAAATCATGAAAAGAAATTAGCTAAAAATATAAAGAAACTAACTTAATGAACTAAGAACATGTTTAAGGGAAAAAAAACAAGCCATTGAAGAAAGAAAATAGCCAAATAACAATTAAAAGCATGAATTTAAAGGCAAGGAATCATAAAACTTGAAGTAAACAAGTAAGATATTATGTGTAAAAGAGATCAAGAATCAACTAGCCACCTAGCATGGAGAAAAGCCACCACAAGTGCTGTTACCACCAGTTGCCTCCTTTGCTATTAGATTTTTAGTCAAGACTTTGATTATTTTTAGAAAAATATGCAGTGTGAATTTGAACATAAAAATTTCTTGATTTAAAGTGCAATGAATTTAGAATATCTAGGAAACATTTCAAAGCAAAAATCATACAAGAACATTGAATTTAAGTGTAAAAACCAAAAGTAGGGTAGTGAAGAAACTATCAAAATAGCATTGAAAAAGTAAAGGAAAATGCAAGAAAATTAAAGTGCAAGACAATACCCAAACAACACCTATAGTAGTACACACCTTTATATCTACCTATACTACTCTTTAAGAAGAAAGCCTTAGTAGAAATCCTCTTAGGTTCCATGATTAGAGCTTAGACCTTTTTGATGCAGGCTTAAAACACCTTGTTCCAAAATGAGACTATTTCAATTAAGAACCTAGAGACCTAGATAGGATAGTTAGCTAACTCTTTAGTACCTGACCCTAAGGAACTCTACCCAACAACACAAAAGTGCACTATAAGAGAGAAAAGAAAGAGCAATGTCATGCTATTACCTTTGGAAATAAGAGACATGTAGTTAGTGACCTTGACCAGGTAGGTTCTTATGATGTAGTAGTTGATGAGTCTAAGGATAAGTCTAAGGGATATCTATTTCAGAGGGGTGATAAGGGCAATAAGGTGGATAAGAGTGTAGTTTCTACCCAGTTATCTTAAACACCTACACAAAGTTCAATACCTAGTTCATCTAGGCCTGTTTCTCCTAAAGTCAAGCTACCTAGGCCTTACATTCATTTCCCTCAGAGGTTTGAGAAGCAGAAAGAGAAAAAGTAATTCGTTAAAATCCTAGAGGTGTTTAAGAAGTTACATATCAACATCTTTTTTATGGATACATTAAAGTAGATGCCTACCTATGCGAAATTTATGAAAGACATTTTCTCTCGAAAGAAAAGACTAAAGAACTATAAAATAGTTGTACCTACCAATAAGTGCACATCTTTGATTCAAAGAGGACTACCTGCAAAGTTGAAGGATCTTGGTAATTTTACCATTCTTGCATTATAGGTAGTATGTCCTTTTATAGAGCCTTATATGATTCAGGCGCTAGTATCAACTTGATGCCTTGTTTATTTTTAAGAAATTAGGCATATGAGAGGCTAAGCCCACCTCAGTTACTCTGCAGTTAGCTAATAGATCATCGAATATCATTAAGGGATTGTGGAAGATGTCTTGGTGAAAGTAGATAAATTTATTTTGCTTGTTGATTTTATGGTTCTAAATATAGAGGTGGATTGTGAGATCCCAATTATACTAGGGAAACCTTTTTTAGCCATTGATAGAGCTTTGATTGATGTGTAAAAGGGGAAATTGACTATACAAGTTTAAGATTAAGAGGTTCAGTTTAATTGTTTCAAGGCTTTGAGATACCCTAATGATTTTTAAGAGTGCTCGAGGGTAAAGGTAGTTAGTCGATTGGTTAATGATGTTTTTCACCTAGAACACCTTATCTAACATCTTAAGGAATCCCTTATAGTTGATTAAGTAAATGATATGGATTTGAGTGATGATGATGATGAGATATTGATGGTCTCTACTTATCGATTTGCACTACATTTCAATGCTAAGCCTTTAGTTGATTCTAACGCTCTCCCTAAAATGATTAAACCTTCAGTTATAAATTCATTAGTCTTTGAGATATTTCAATTTAATCATGCTTATGATAGTTCTTCTAGGAAAAAGGGTGATGGGTTAGTTGCTAATAATGAGATATCAATGTTAGTTGATTTACCAATCTTTAAGAAATTTCAATTTAATCATACTTATCATAGTCCTTTTAGAAAGAAAAGGTGTGGAAATGATGCAAGGAGGATATATATGGTTAATGTTGATGATATACTAGTTGAATGAATGTTGAAGCCAAAATCGACTTACCTTAGTCCTTCTAGATATGAGGTTAAAAGTTTTGTTAAGAATTTCATTATCACTCCTACTTACCCATATGATCCACCATTAGACTCTATTTTGAATTAAATGATTAAAAGAGAGGTTTTTAAATGGTTGGATTTGGCAATTAAGTGTGGAGTGATCACAATGAACGTGAAGTTTTGAACTTGTTTTGACAGTCAAGCTTTTAACTTAAAAAGAAAGCTCTTTTTAAGAGGCAACCTAAGTTTTACATAACATGTTGTTTATTTTTGTTCATGTTTGAATATAAATGTTTTTTTTTTTTTTTTTTATTGAGGTGTTCAGTTGGTTATATTGCTTATTTTGCCTTGTTCATTTCTTCATTCGATTATGTGCTTATCTTTCTCTTTTGTTTTTTCGTTCATTTGGTTATGCTTTTCTTTGTACAAATTGATGTACTTTCTTTATTTTGTATGTTGAATAAAAGCTTAAAGAAAGGTTGCACTAGTTTGGCCAGAGTTAGATGGGAGACTCGACTACCAAGCCTCCATGTTGATAAAAGAGTTTCCTTATTCCTCTCTTATGTTTTGTTTCTTTTTATAAGTTTGGGAGTATTGAAAAATTGCTCAAATGTTTACAAAAGTTTTCGAATTTTCCTTGAAATTTGTCTTGAAATTGAGCTTAACTTGTGTAGCTTGAATTATTAGTATGCTTTTTTTGATTAATTCTTCATGAAGCCAATCATAGGTAGAGATTGAGAATGATTATAGCTTGAGGATGATTGAATATTGTGTTAAATATGAGATTATGCTTAGGTTTAGTGACTTCTTGAGTATGAGTTTTCATTTATGAGTTAATATTTTGATCATTGAATTATTTTTTTTATCTAGTGATTTATTATCTGAGCATGAGATATTTTTCATTGGTCTTTGAAGTTGTGTTTCATGTTCTAAAATTTGTTTTGATCATCTCTCAAGGTGAAATCCTAAAGGACACAAGATTAGGAAAATGAGATAAGCCATATTTGGATCGTTTGAACCTTTCAAGCTAACCTTAATATAATATTTCCATTGTTATCCCATTTGAGGTTAATGAAACCTTTTCTTTGTTTTAAAACCACAATACAAGCCTAAGCCTTTGATTTGATATTTCCTTTCTTTTTGGTCCCTTGCCTTATATACATTAGGACATTTACACATCATTTGTGAGCTATGCATTAGTAAAGAAGAAGGGTGGAGTTTGGAAAAATAATGGGAAACCAAAAAGAAAGAAAAAAAAAAGAAAAAAGAAAAAGGTCAAGCTAGCTTGCAAAAGAAAAAAATGTAAAAAAGAAAAAGAAAAACAATAAAGTGGTGGAAAGCAAAGAAAGGAAGAAAAGAAAGAAAAAGTAAGCAAAAACAAAGTTTGGGGTTGATTCTTTAGATGAGTTAAACTTTTTTCCTTTAAAAGCTCAATATTGAATGATCCTAGGCAAAGCAATGCATTGTGAGGGTACTTAAACCTAAAATGTCTTATATCATACCTTGACCTTAGCTTTACATTACAAACTTATGAAAATTCTAAATGATCCTTGGTCATGTGTTTATCTACATTAGTGCAAAGAGGTGTGATAAGCAAACATATGAAACTTGAGCATACTTTATTGATCTTTGTTCTTGAATTTTTATGTTTTGCATAACATTGCCAGATTACATGCAAGGATTCTGGAGGTATTGCTTGGTTTTGAGAACCATAGTTAAGAATAAGCTTCTTATGTCAATTCTTGCATATTAGTATATGTTCATGATTTATTTTAGTTATATCCATTAGTCAATCCATGAGGCATTCATGATGAATGAAACATTGAAAGCAATTGATGATTCTAGTTCAATCTTGTTTTGCTTGAGGATGAGCAAAAGCTTAAGTTTAAAGGTTTGATTGCACTAAAATTTTAGCATTTTTTTTACTCATTTTAATGCAATTTTTCTTTAACTTTGGCTTATCCTTAAGAATTTTGGCAAAAATACTCGTAAATACATTAATGTTCAATGTGTAGGTGAAAATATGAAAAATGAAGAATTTTGGAGATTTTAGACTTATTTTGGAGGATCTTTGGTGTAAAAAGTTGGAAAAGGCCAAACTAGTATGATTGTGCTACATTGCCTCTTTTGAGAGTTTTTTTAACACTTCCTTTTATGATTTCTTAAGCTCAAATAAACTTTGTGGAACCTTATTTTAAGTCTTAATTATCATATTTCTCATTTGGAAATGGTAGTTTTAGTTCATTGATGCATTATTACTTTTGTAGTATCTTTATAAATGCTTGAAAGGTAATAGGTGCATTAGTGTAGTTTGAACCTATCTTTGAATTTGCAATTTTTCAAAATTTTTCCAAGGATTATAATGTATAATTTGTCCCTTTAATGGTTTGAATTTTGGTAGCAAAATGAAGAGAAAATTATTTACACTTGGCACCAAAATGAAGGAGCAAAAATGGAACAAGGTTGTGGATGAACTACTAAGTGATCAAATGCATTCAATGCCACTCTTGGAGATTCAAAGAAGACCAATTAGAGTTGCTGAGTTGGCTGTTTGAAGGCCTCCAATTGGTCATAATGTTGACTTCTTGAAGTTAAGGCTTGAAAGAAAGGGGAGTTAGAGGAACCAAACAAGCAAAGTAAATGATTCAAGGAAAAGAGAAAAAAAGGATCTAAAAGGTTGACAGCTACTTAGATATTTTTTCTGCAATTTTAGGTCGAAAGCATCTTCATTTGCCTATAAATAGACGAGTGTGGCAGGCTAAAAGAGAGCTTTTAGATAGATTTTTATATTTTTAGTTTTAAGTTTCTGTATTTTATTTTCTCTACACTTCTTGTTTCCAACCTTCCAAATAAGGCTATTTGGCACTTTCTTTGCTTTACTTTCTATGAAAATTTAACTTTATTGCATCAATTTTCCATGAACTTTCAGATTTTCTCAATGAAATTCCAAGAATCTTATGTTTTTGCCTTCAAATTCCATTGATTTCATGTGATCTTCAAATATATTTAGCTATTCATGTTTTTGACCTTTTTGCAGTGTTTTGATCGGTTATTGATCAAATCTACCTTGTTGTGAGCCAAATTTTTTCCTTAGATTCGTAATTCATAGATCCTTAAATTTAGAAAAATATCTTGTTCAAATTCCATCCACATGTTCCAAATCTAGCTCCAAAGTTTCAGCTAAACTCAGTTGGTAGAGTTAAACTTTGAATGAGTGACAATATATCAAGGGACTTCTCTCCATCTTGGTGTTTACTTCACAACTCCTGCACTTTATGCTCTTCAATTCATGTTTTACTTATTAATTCTCACTTGATTGCATTTAATTTCATGCTTTTACATGTTGTTTGTATGAATTTCTTTAAAACTTCTATATTTTTCTAGATTTGCCTTTGGTTCGAGTTTGTAGTTCATTAAACTAGAATTTCTATCATTTGATGTGATTTCTTTGTTGAATCATGTAGAAACTTGTTGATTAAGCTTGTTTTAATTTAGTTCTAATTCATTCTTTCTAGAACTTCCTTATCTAATTTTTTTCTAGTGACTTAGTAGTTTTTAAACTCAGTTTAGTTTTTCACTTTTCTTTGTTAACTCTTGCAATTTCTTTTCAATTCTTGCTCTTTAATTCAATCTTTCTCATAGTTCTTTAAGTGTTTTTGTTACTTCCAGCTTATGTTCATTCAACTTTACACCACTTAGATATAGATCTTTAGCTGATCATTTAGTTTCCAGCTTTGTTAACAACTTTCGATTTTCACTTCTTTAGTTTAGATCTTGTAATTCCTTCCATCGCTTTTGCTTCAATTCTATTTTTACTTTAGATTTTGTACTATTTTTGCAACTTCAAGTTTGATTCCATTTACTTTGGTGCAATTTGGATCCATTTTTCTTATTGATCATGTGGTTTTCTAGTTTTGAAGCATATATTTGGTTTGGCATGTTTTGCTCGTTTTATTTTGCTCGTTTTATTTTGCTTCTTTAATTCCATTGTAAAGCTGTTTGGATCTTCAATTACATTATGCTTTTGTGAATTTTAGTTTGTTAAGATCAAATTAAGAATTTACTAGTAGCTCTTTAGGTGGAAGTTAGAAGTTAGTTAAAGTTAGTTAATTTGGTTACACTACTTTATATACTATTTTGGTTGAATTTTCCACTTGTCATTTTCCATTTTTAGATTAGGTTTACATTTTAATTCATGTTCGTGTCAATGCATTCTATTTTAGCTATTGTTTTTATTGAGTCTTTGAAGTTGTTTAGTTTACACATTGCAAGTTTATATATTACTATACTTATATTTAGTGTTTTGTTTGATTTTATTCTCATAGTTAGCTATAGTTTCATGTCCACCTTTTCATTGAACCAACTTTAGATAGAGTGTGGGTGATAACTAGTACTTAGGCTAGAAATCTCTTTAACAATCCTCATGAGATTGACATCTAGACTTTTTAGCTTATATTATTACTTGTATGGCATGTATGCTTGTAGAATAGTCTAATCACAAATTCATGGTGATTTGTGTGTTTTTTTTATGCATATTGTAGTGTGGGTTTTGTAAATCTATGTGTTTATTGCATGTTTAAAGCTTTAATTGGAAAAGAAAGCATAAATGGGCTTAAAAATTGAAATATATCCAATCAAGTCAAATTTGACCTATTCCGATCGAGTTAGACCATTTAGGTAAAGAAGATGAATAGTATCGAGTCATGAATTAGTGCCTACAGTTTAATGAGACTGTCTCTGATTGAGACTATTTTGTAAGTACATAGGCCATTCCAGCAATAATAAATGCTAAAAAGCCTAGATCTTGATCCAATGATGATTAGTTAAAGATATTCCTAGCCTAAGTACCCATTATCTCTACACGCTATCTAAAGTTGGCTCAATCATATTAACATGAATTAAAATGTATATCTAATCTAATAATTGAAATGGCAAAGGCAAGGAACAAGTAAAATAGTAACTAAAGAAGTGTAACCAACTTACCTACTAACAACCGAACATAAACCACCTTAACTAGCTTCAACTACCAATTTAAGAAAGTGCTACAAAAATCTTTAAGCTTGAGCTAAAAGAACTAAAATTTACTCTAATAGAACGTCAATGGAAGATCTAAATAGAATGGAAATGAAAATAAAGCAACAAGATCTCTAATCCTAAAGGAATTAGCAAAACTAAGATCTGATGCAAAGCTTGAAACCAAAAATCAAACAAGTAAAACTCGATCTAATTTGCATCAAATTGAATGAAATAAATTTTGGAATTGCAAAAGCAGTGAGTAAATTAAAATAAAAATAGCATTACAGTACAATTAATGAATGGAAAATTGCAAAATCTAGACAAGAACTTGAAAATTGAAAGTGCATTTTAAATTCTGGAAACTACCTAACTTTGGAAGAAAATTTAGATCTAGTACTCTCTAGAGCAAATGAACACCAACTGAGCTAACATAACCTAGATCTACAAGTTACTACCTAAATCAACAAAGAAATAGCAAGAAACAATAAAAAATCAAGCTCAATGAAGTAGATAAAAAATTGGATGGAAGAATAGTAAAAATAGAACAATTAATAAGAAAATCATCCAAACAACTTGTAAAAATTGAATTTAAATACAATCAATAAAAATTGACGAGTAAACACATGAATTAAAGTGTTTAAAGTGCAAGAGTTGCAAACCAAATGTGAAGATGGAACTAAGATCCTTGCTATGTAGTCACTCATGCAAAGTTTAACTTTGCCATTGATGTTTAACTGAAACTTTAGAGATTTTTCTAGAACTATGCAGATTGAATTTGAAGCTAATTTTTGTAGATTTGTATATCTGAGTTAGGAATTTAAGAAAAAAATTTGGCTCAAACAAGCTAGAATTGATCAAGAACCAATTAAAACACTTCAAATAGGTTAAAACTGTAAATCATCGAATATATTTGAATAACTCATGAAAACAATTGAAATTGAACATTAAAACTTAAAGATATGAAACTTTGATTGAAGAAATCATAAAGTGCCTCAAAATTAAAAGTAAGAGACTTAAATTTATGTGGAAAGTAAAAGAAAATTGACTGCGAAATAGCCTTATTTGGAACGTAAGAAAATAAAAGTGCAAAGGAAAGTAAATGCAGAAAAGTTGAAGCTAAAATCTAAAAATCTATCTAATTCTCCTCCTTTTGCTGGCCACTCCCTTTTATTTATAGGCAAATGGGAGATGGCTCAGCCCCTAAAATTTCAGCAAAAATATCTAAGTAATTGCTAGCTTCTAAGTCCTTCTTCTTTCATTCTTTCGTGGCCTTTGCTTGCTTGTTTAGCTCCTTTAGCTCCCTTTGCTTTCAAGCCCTCTTTTCATGATCCTTTACACTCCAAGAAGTCAAAATTATGACAAATGGGAGGCTTTCAAATAGCCAACCAAGCAACTCCATGGCACACTAGCACTTTTGTTCCTTCATTTTTGCCACCTAATACAACATTTTATCTTTCATTTTGCTGCCAAATTTCAATTCATTAAGTGGAAAAATTATGTAATATAATCCTTAGAAACATTCTAAAAAAGTATCAATTCAAAAGTAGCTTTCAACTTCCTAATGCAACTATTCCATGTCAAGCATGTATAAAGATACTTGAAAATTGATAACGCATTATTGAGCTAAGGAAAATGATTCCAAAAGAGAATTATGAGAATTGATACTTGAAATAAGGTTTTATGAAGTTCATTTGAGCTTAAAAAATTATAAAAGAAAGGGTTTAGAAAAACTACCCAAAATGGCAAGATAGAACAATCACACTAGTTATGACCTTTTATAACTTTTACCACCATAAATCTTCCAAAATGAGTCCAAAAACTCCAAAATTCCTCATTTTTCATATTTTCCTCTACACATGAGAAAATTATGCATATAGGAGTATTTTTGCCAAAATTCTCAAGGATCAAGCTAAAAATCAAGAGAAATTGCACTAAAATGAATAAGAAAATGCTAAAATTTTAGTGCAATCAAATCCCCAAAGTTAAGATTTTTCTTGTCCTCAAGCAAAACAAGGTTGAGCAGGAATCATCATATACTTTCAATGCTTCATTCAATATAAATGCCTTATGGATTGATTAATGAATATGACTAAAGTGAAATCATGAATATATGCTAATATACAAGAATCAACCTAAGTTAGGTTTCTTTCTAAATACGATTCCCGAAAGCAAGCAATACCTCTCACATGTCCTTCCATGTAATCTAGTAATGTTTTGTAAAATATGAAAATTCAAAAACAAATATCAATAAAGTGTCAAGTTTCATATGTTTGCTTATCACATCTTTCTCTACTAATATTGATAAGTATATGACTAAAGATCATTTAGGACTTTTATAAACTTAAAATGTAAGGTTAGGGTTAAGGTATGATAAAATACATTTTAGGTTCAAATACCCTAATAATGAATTACTTTGTCTAGGGTCATTTAATGTTGAGCTTCCAAGGTAAAGAAAGGTAAAGCATGTATAAAGAATCATCCTCAAACTTAGTTTTTGCCCACTTTTCTTTCTTTTTTTTTTTACCACTTTATTGTTTTTGTCTTTCTTTTTCTTTTTTCCTTTTCACAGTTTATCTTTTTTTTTTTCATTCTTTTTCCAAGCTCCACCTTTTCTTCCTAATAATGCATAACTCGTAAATGATACATGAATGTCTTAATGCACACAAGGTAAAGGACCAAAAAGATAGGAAATATCAACTCAAAGACTTGGGCTTGTGATGAGGTTTCACAACAAAGAAAAGGTATCATTAGGTTCAAATAGGGTGGCTATGGAAGAATTACATCAACGTTAGCTTGAAAAGGCTTAACTGATTCAAATATAGCCTATATCATTTCCCTAATCATGTGTCATCTAGGATTTCATCTTGAGATATGATCAAAACAAATTCTAGAATATGAAACACAACTTTAAAGACCAATGCCAAAAATATTTCATGCTCACATAATCAATCACTAGATAAAAAATGTAATTCAATGATCAAAGTATTAACTAACAAATGAAAACCATACTCAAGAAGTAACTAAACCTAAATATCATCTCATATTTTACACAATATTCAATCTTTTCCTAAAGTTATATTCTTTCTCAATCTCTACCTTTCATTAGCTTCATGAAGAACTAATAAAAGAAAACATACTAATGATTCAAGCTACCACAAATCAAGCTTAATTTCAAGGCAAATCTTAAGAAAAATTCAAAAAAATTTAGCAAAAATTTTGAACAATTTTCCCATGCCCCTAAACATAAACAACACATCATCCTCAATATGTAAACAAAATGAAATAAAGCACATTAGAGGAATACGAAAACTCCCCTAATGGAAGCATGGTGGTCAAATCTCCCATGAATGCTTTGTCAAAACTAGTCCAGCTTTTCTTCAAGCTCTTATTCATCCTACAAAATAAAGAAAACAACTAGATAAAGAAACTACATAAATATGTATAAGGAAGAACATAACTGAATGAACAAATAAACAACGAAAAACTAAACAATATAACCTAATGAACAAATGAAATCAACAAAAAGAAATAACATCTATATACAAATGTGAACAAAAACAAACATGTAAAATAGAACTTGGGTTACATCCCAAGAAGCTTTTTATTTAAGGTTAAAAGCTTGACTTTCATTGATGTTAGAGAAAAACACCATATTTCCTTCTCGAATCTACCCATTTCATTCTTTTCTTTTGCACTAAATATGTAATCATAAGCTTTAAATGAATGCGGAGCACATGGCTAGATTCGTGTTTTACCTCTATGAATAATCTAAGAATATTACAATACAAAGTAACAAAAGTGGTCATTAACTTCAGTACCAATAATATGGATGCCATCGTAGAGAATAGAGATTTCAACTCTAAAATGAAAGAATCCTCCATCGATGGTATAGGTTTATGCTCACCAAAGGCTGTGTCTAATGGTGAAGTCAAACAACCTTTATTATTATCATTAAAACATAAAGGATTCTCAAAAACACAAAGAAAAATGCATGGGTATACTATAAAGTTCTTTTTCTTGTTAATCATGACCATTACTAAGACCTTTTTGCAATTCAAAGTAGAGAATTGGACCATCATCCAAAATCCATATTATTCATTTTTTTCTCCATGGATGTCTATCATGAGGGAGCTCTAAGAATGAGGTGTCTATAGCTTTGGGCATAGGATCATGGAAGTGAAAAGTTACTAGACAAATAAGTTCTTTGCTAATGATTTTTTCTTTATTCTTAAGCTTAATACTAGATTCAAGAAGGAATGTATCTAAAGGCTTAAGTAATCTATCTAGTAAGCTTGCTTTTTCAAAACATATATCTACCTTATCCCTCTCTACATAATCGGGTAAGTGATCTTTAAGGAACTCAGGAAATGGTATGAATGGAATATCAAGTTTAACTTTTTCTTGAATGATATCCTCTATCTTAACTCCTTTAAATGATCCATTATCATCAGCTTTCCTAGCCATAGGCTTATCCTCTGCCTCTACTATTTCTTCCTTTAAAACTTTAACAAAATGTGGCACTTCCAACATAATGGGCTATTCATCATCATCAATCCACATCAAACCTCCTCTCCTCAAATGATCCCCTAATGTATGCTCATCATTCTCCTCCCAATAAGGTGTTAGCTCTATATTAGTAGACATGGAATCTTAAGGGCAAGTAATAAGGTATGTGCATTATGGCCACATTGCCTAAGAGTCTTCATGAATGCCTCTAGGTCATGTTGGAGTTTTTAAGTTTGAAACAATTCAATGAGAATCTCCTTAAGGGATAATGTCTTTTCTTGTGGAGAAGGTGGTGGTGAATATGGTGTGGATGGAAAGTGATGTGAAGATGAATGGTATTGTGATGAAGAAAAATGTTGCAAAGTGTGGCACTTGAGGAACTTGCAGTGATGGTGAAAAATATTATGGTGGTAGAGGTATTGTGAAAGTGAATGCTCGGTAGGATAAGTCAGGGTGTACTAAGGTGGTGAACTAAAGGAATGCCTCAAACTAATATACAACATGTTCTTAAGATAACCTTCCCAAGTATGAGTAATGTAGGTGTTTTAGTAAGATTGTAATTGTTGGTCATATGGACACCTAGCACTATGGTAATCTCTACCATGCAGTTAACCATTATCATGTTGACATGGAAAATTATGGACAAAAGTAAGCTTAAGATCAAAACTAGTTTTAATGGCCTCTAGTTGAATTTTTAGAGAGTCTAATTTTTTGGATAAATCTTTAAAGGCTGACTCTCTTTTGTTTAGTCTTCTTCACTAGGCCATGGTCCTAGGTAGTCATTAAAATAATAAGGTCTAATATGGTTTACATGGTGCTCAATTACCTTAAAAGTATTGGAATCCCACATGTGAAAAAAAAATCCTAAACAATATCATATGCAAAGTAAATTAGTTTGTGTACAACATAAAGAAACAAAAACAAGACAAGTTAATAACCGACCTAATAGAACTACACTAAGGGTGAAATAATCTATAGATGACCATGGTGAAGCACGATATTAGCCTAAGACTATTTATTACTAATCCTTGGCAATAGCATCAAAAACATGATTAGGACTATTTTGCAAGCGCACAGATCATTCAAGTAATAATCAAGGCTAAAAAGCCTAGATGTTTATCCTACGAGGATTAGTTAAAGATATTCCTAGCCTAAGTACCTATTATCCCCACACCTTATCTAAAGTTGGCACAATCACATTAACCTGAACTAAAATGCATATCTAATCTAAGAATTTAAAATTGCAAGTGTTAGGAACATGTAAAACAGTAACTAAAGAAGTGTAACCAACTTAACTACTAACAATCGAACATAAACCACCTTAACTAACTTGAACTACCAACTCATGAAACTACTAGAAAAATTTTTAAACTTGAGCTAAACTAATTGAAATTTACATTAACAGAATGTAAACGGAAGATCTAAATAGAATGGAAATGAAAATAAAGTAATAAGATCACAAATCCTAAAGGAACTAGCAAAATTGAAATCTAGATGCAAAGATTAAAATAAAAAATATAACAAGTAAAACTAGATCTAATTTGCATCAAATTGAATGAAATTAAATTTGAAAATGAAAATAGTGAGTGAATTAAAATAGAAGCAACATTACAGTACAATTAATGAAAGGAAATTACAAAATTTGGACAAGAACTTGAAAAATGAAAATGCATTTTAAATTTTGGAAACTAGCTAACTTTGGATGAAAATTTAGATCTAGTACTCTCTAGAGAGAATGAACTCCAAATGAGCTAACACATCCTAGATCTTTAATTTTACTACCTAAATCAAGAAAGAAATAGAAAGAAACAATAAAAAAATCAAGCTCAATGAAGTAAATAAAAAATTTGATGCAAGAATAGTAAAAATAGAGCAATTACAAGAAAATCACCCAAAAAACATGTAAAAACATGAATTTAAATGCAATCAAATGAAAATTAACAAGTAAACACATTAATTAAAGTGTGCAAAGTATAGCAGCTGCAAACCAAATGCCAAGATGGGGAGAAGATCCTTGCTATATTGTCACTCATGCAAAGTTCAACTCTGCTACTAATGTTTAGCCGAAACTTTAGAGATTTTTTTGGAAGTATGTACATAGAATTTAAAGCTAATTTTTTCCTAATTTTAATATCTATCAGTTAGCATTCTAAGACAAAAAATGGGCTCAAAACAAGCTAGATTTGATTAAGAACCAATTATAACACTACAAAGAGGTCAAAACCAAAAAACACCAAACATATTTGAAAAATTCATGAAAACAATTGAAATTGAACATTAAAACCTAAAGATCTAAAACTTTGATGGAAGAAATCATAAAGTTCATCAAAAATTAAAGCAACAAAGTTAAAATTGTATAGAAAGTAAAAGAAAATTGGCTGGCAAATAGACTTATTTGGAAAGCAAGAAAATAAAAGTGCAAAGGAAAGTAAATGTAGAAAAGTTAAAACTAAAATCTAAAAATCCATCTAATTCCCCTCCCTTTACTGGCCATTCCCCTTTATTTGTAGGCAAATGAGAGATGGTTCAGCCCCTAAAATTTCAGCAAAAATATCTAAGTATTTGTTAGCTTCTAGATTCTTCTTCCTCCCTTCCTTCATGGCATTTGCTTGCTTGTTTGGCTCTTTTAGCTCCCTTTGCTTTTAAGCACTCTTCTCATGATCCTTTGCACTCTAAGAAGTCAAAATTATGACCAATGGGAGGCCTTCAAACAATCAACTCAGCAACTCCATTTGGTTTTCTTTCAATCTCTAAGAGTGATGCCAAAATGCATTAATCATATGAAGCTTGAATCCAAGGCACACTAGCACTTTTGTTCCTTCATTTTTGCTGCCCAACATTTTATTCTTTCATTTTGCTACCAAAATTCAAGTCATTAAGTGAACAAATTATGCAATATAGTCCTTAGAAAAATTTTGGAAAATTATCAATTCAAAAGTAGCTTCCAACTTCCTAATGCTACTATTACATTTCAAGCATGTATAAAGATACTTGAAAAGTGATAATGCATTATAAAGCTAAGGGTTTAGGGTTAGGCTTTGGTTTTGGGTTTTGAGTTTTGGAAGGCATCAAACAAAATTACCAAAATACCATTAATAAAAATGCAAACTTTGATCATGTGAATAATGTGACAAAAATTACCAAAATGTCGTTAATGAAAATGCAAACCTTAATGTATGGACCATGTATGAAAATAAACATATAACAAACTTAAGCATATTTACAAATATATTATAAACTAAACATGGATGCAAAATTATGGCAAAAATAATGAAACATCAATGGTTTAAAAAAAAATAAAAAACATGTTCCATGAATTTTTTTTTTTGAAACTTTTGCAAATAATATAAAATCACCAAAAAGTCTACAAATCTAACATTTTTATTCCATGAGAATTCCATCAAACACATACAAAACTTGAAGAACAAACCAAAAACCCATCCAATCAAGTAAGGAATTAACAATATCTAGCCATCACAATTAAAAGGAATTTAATGGTGTAATTTTTATAGTTTTTGATCTCTTTTGTTTCAAACACAAACAATTAATTAGTTGGTTGAATTTCTGAATCAAGCTTGGAGCTATGGAGACAAACAACTACGGAGGAAGTTGACTTCCTAAGAAAAACAAAAAAAATTAAGAGATAAAAATAATATGAAAATGATATGAAATGCAACAATGAGATAGTATAAAATATACCTCCAAGAAAGCTCTCCAATATTTTTCTATTTTTTTTCTTCTCCTTCTCATTTTCACTCTAATTTCCAGCAGCCTTCTCTCTCTTCTAGCCCTAAAAGATGAATAAATATCTCATGCAAAATGCATGCAAGCCTTTATATGCATTTTCCATCTAATAGCCCTACTTTCTCCCTTATTTCTTTTTACAATGAACCACTTTTCACCCTCAGATTCAGCCCCTTAAGATCATCCCACAGCTTAGAATGTTTATGGCCAAAGATTGCATTTTAAATGCTTTGAACCAATACGAAAATACCATTTTACCCCTAATTTGAAAGTTTTTACCTTTTATGTAATTTTCTTTGAGAACCATGATCTTTTCTTCATTTTTGTTATTTTAAAGCACCAAAAATCCTAAAATAATATGAAATTATAATATGAAAGTTTTCGTGAAAAACTAACATCGTGAAGGTCAAATTACGAAATTAACCCTTAAGGGCATTTTAGTAGTTTCACACCTTTTGAGATGTGATCAAAGTTTTTAATGCACCAAAAATTATCAAATAATATGAGAACATGATCAAAATCGTTTAGTAAAAAATTGACCTTGGGAAGGTCAAATTACAAAAATACCCCTTAAGGGTATATTAGTAATTTCACACATTCAGAGGTGCAATCAAAGTTTTTAATGCACTAAAAATTGTGAAATAATATGAAAACCATGATCTGGAGTGTTTTACAAAAAAGTGATCTCAGAAAAGTCAAATTATGAAAAACTCCTTAAGGGTATTTTATTAATTTCACACATTCTGAAGAGTAATAAAGGTTTTTTCATGCCTCAAAATTATAAAATAATATTTAAATTTGATCTAAAAGTTTTCACAAAAATTCAACTTCGAGAAGATCAAATTACAAAAATACTATTAAAGGGTATTTTTATAATTTTACTCTTTTCGAGGGCGTTAAATTCACGAATATCAATCATAAGCCCTAATAGACCCATTTCATTATGAATTTTGAAAATTGACTCGAGTTTAATCTGATTCGATTAATTTTGACTAATTTTGACGAAATTTGATTTTATTTGACTAGGTTTAAGTAAGTTTGACCCTAAGGCATTTTGGGTCAAATTGATCCTAAATTTGATTTTAAAAACTTTTCATAATTTAAGAAATGATGGATTTGAACCAGGTCAGATTTAAAGAACCTCACAACTGGCCGAATTCTGCCCATACAAAATTAGTTGTCTACAACTATCATTCTTTGCATTTTTTTTAGAATAAAAAATAATGTAAAGACCAAAGACATCAATTTTGTCCGAAACCAAGGTTTAAAAGGTTTTTGCTTGTTGTTTGTTTTTTGTTTTTTATATTTTTGTTCTTTGTTCTTTTTTTTTTGTTTTTTCTTTTAAAAAAATGACATCAAAAATGAGATGACTTTAGTTATCACCACTAAAGAAAACTAGGATGTCACTACTGAATGGATGCATGTGACTTGGATACTCAAATATCACCAACGAGTAAATGTAAATGATTTCGGATATCACCACTGAAGAGGAATGCAAATTCAAACTTGGATACTCGAATATCACTATTAAGTAAATGTAAATGACTTTGGATATCACCATTAAAAAGGAATGCAAATTCAAACTTGGATACTTCAATATCACTATTGAGTAAATGCAAATGACTTTATATATTACCATCGAAGAGAACTCAAATATCACCACTAAATGAATTCCACCAAAAGCTCTCATAAAAAAAATTTAATAAAATTCATATTTGAATACTCGGATATCACCACCAAGTAACTTTGAAAAAGCTTGGATATCACCACCAAGAAAATTTAAAGATATTCAATATGAATGCTCAGATATCACCATTAAGTTAGATTTTGAAAAAGTTCAGATATCATCACCAAAAAAGTCTTAATGAAAGGTCGAATTTCGATATCGAGAAAGTTATTAAGAAATGTCAGATTTCACCATCGAGAAAGCTTTAAGAAAGGTTGGATATAAACATTGAGAAAATACAAATAAAATTTTGTTAGAAGAATTGAGAAATATGACAAAGACTCTAATATCACTACTAAGATTTAAAAAATTTTGACTTTGAACATTCAAATATCTCCAATCAAGATTTAAAAACTTAAACTTTGAACACTTAACTATCTCCAATAAAGATTTGAAACCTTAGACTTTGAACACTCGAATATCACCACGGTCATTGAATGAAATCTAAAATTTTGAATACTCCGATATCACCACTGAGATATAAAAACTTAGCTCTAAATACTTGGATATCACCACTGATTGATTTTGAAAGCTTAGAGTTTGAAATTCATATATTAGCATTGAGAGAAATGAATAAAATCATACAAAAATGTGCAAAAAGCTGGGATATCACCGCTGAAAGGATTTAATAAAAAATGGTATTATCATTAGAAAACCTAGACATATATTTTTTTTTATGAATTGATGTTCATTGTTTTTAAATCCATTTTTATTCTTCTCAATTTCTCTTTCTTTTTTTCTTTTTAACCTTTTCCCTGAAAACTTTCTTCTTTACTTTTCAATAACTTAAAATGTTTTTATTTTCTTTCTCTTTCTTTAATATTTACAAAGTTGGCAAATGCAACCATGATACAAATGTTAATTCTTAACAAATCATGTGAATGCACATGTCTTTATGCAAATGCAAAAATCCATCTATGATGGATTTTTTCATGATGTAAATACTCAATACAAATGCTAGTGACTTTTTTATGATGCAAATACCAATGTTCTTTCTATGTAAATAACCCTATAATGATTCAAATGTGAATTTTTTTATGACACCAATGTATTTAAAAAGATGCATAACAAATTTTCTTGCCAGCAAATTTCTTTTCTATGTTGTAAATACCACTTATGAATGCAAATGCTGATGTTTATACATGACATAGATGCCCTAAATATATAATGCAAATTTTGCAAGTTCAATTGGTTTTTTATGATGCAAATGCCACTATAGAATTTCATTTCAAAAATGCTAATACCAGGCAAATGCAAAAGCTCGTAGGCATATGTGCCTTAAACATGGATGCAAACACTAAAAATACTCCTTTTTTTCAAAAAGAAGTTATTTCTCAATTTTACTGATCTCCCCTTACCCATCCAATTAAATATTTAATTTTTTCCAAAATGGTCTAACTTACCACTTTACTGTTCGTTCACCTACTCCTTCTTGTTTCTTTGCTAATTTCTTTCTTCTTTGCTTTCAGAAAGACTATCTTGATTTTCTTTTCATTTTCAACATGCTTTCTTTTATTTTTATTTCCAACACACAAATATGCAACATGCAACATGTGTTTTGGTCTTGATTGTGAAAATAAAAAAACAAAACATTCCTAAAACCATTTTTTCTTTTCTTTTCTCTTTCCTTTTCAACACCATCAATTCTTTGGTGAATTATATTTCTCTTCCTTAAATCCAACTAGCCTAAAGATTCATAATTCATAATTTTTTTTTACAACAAACATGATTTCCTTATTTTACACTAAAATGCATGACTAGTTATTCAAAATTTTCAAAATGGTCAATAAAATTACCCTACATAATTAAATTCCTTAATTAAAGAGAAAAAAATATCTAGACAAATGTGACTTTGAGTGTCTCTTGGAAATTGGTGTTCCTTATTAGAAATGAAAAAGATGAAAATTTTCTTTTCTAATGGATTGAACAATTTTTTTTTTCAAATGGATTGAATGGATCAACATATGAAGGTTTCAGTTCATTCAAAAAAGGCTTCACCACTTGAAAGAAATAAAATAGGTGTATACTTTTTCATCTAGACTCACATATAGAACATAATTTTTCTAAAAGGCATAAATTTCTTGAAAACCAAACATGTTCAACACTTTTTTAGTATCCAAATGTGGTATTTCGATAATTGTCATGGTCAGTTATGATAGGCTCAAAATTTTGAAAGGTTATTTAGGGACAAAAAAGAAAGCTAAAATTTTTAATCCCATTTCATGCATTTCAAACTTTTGGGACCTTAATACTTTCAGATCTTTTAAAGGGTCTAGGTTGCCTTTGGTTAGCATCTCTTTCATTTAGTAATAAGAGTGGCTTCAAGGTCTTTAAGGTTTTCTTTAGACTATCCTTTTGCAAGGTTTTCACCTTAAGCCACATTTATCTTTGTTTTTGGTTTCTTGATTATTACACCATGCACTCAAGAACTCAAACTTATCCAAAATGTATTAATGGTCTAAATGGGTAATTAGGTAATAAGAGAAGACAAAAAAAGGTTCACAGGTTTTATCGCCATTCCTCAAAGAGAAGCTTTTCAATTTTAAGCATCTATGCTTGATCCAATATGACTTTTTTAAGGATGTAATGTGAGCCAATGTTCAGGGTTTTCAAAAAAAAATGATAGGTAGGCCTAAAATAAGTGTTTAATGGTAATTTAAACTAATGGTCATTCTTTCACTTAAAGGATTCACTTTGGGGTATTTGCCCTTTCATTTGCCCATACTTTTCACTCAATCATTCATTTTTTTTCTTTTTTATCTTTTCTTTTGTTCTTTTTTTGTCATTTTTTTCTTCTTTCTTTCATTTTCTTTCACCTTGTCTTTTCCCTTTTCTTTGATTGTATTCAAGACTTTGGGAACCTTTTATAAGATTTTAGTATTAAGCATATAGGGTATTTTCTTTGAATATTACCATTTTTAACCTCTAAATACATCATTTTTGCCCTTTAGTATGGAGTGTGATCCTTTGTAAATATTTATTTTAAAAGAATTTTATTAGGCTCAAAGGGGTAGTAAGAGATAAATTTCTATAGTTGTGAAGGGGTAATGAAATATGAAAATTTATCATCTCAAGCACAGTTACTCAAATTTGAAGAGTATTTCCTTTTGGAAAATGATTTGAAAAAAAGTTTTCTTTTTTTTTGGTATTTTATTAGACTTTAACTCTCATTAAACTCTTTAGTTTCTCTCATTGGTTTCTTCATAAATTTATTTAGATCTTTTAATTTTTGGATTGATTTAAATGTTTTAAGTACATGTTGACACAATCAAAATTTTCTATTTTTTTCATCTCTTTCTTCTTTCTTCTTTTTTCTTTCTTTCTATTTTTTTTCTATTTTTTTTCTCTTTGCATGCCTTTACCATAATTTAAAAAAGATGCCTTATTTTGATAAACCACCCCTAATGAAAGTTCATTTGGAAAGAGAATCATGCGAAATAAACTCATTAGGTTAATGTGCTCAAGTTGTTTTAAGGACAATGAATTCTTTTCTTTTTGGTTAATAAGCTCTAAGACACTAGACAAAAACAATTTTAGGGCAAATAACTGAAAGGTTGGTATGTTTGTGGCCATTTTAAGAGATTTGGATGGCAAATTTTTTGAAGCTATGCCCTAGCCTTGACATTTACCAACATACCTATATTTAGAATTTTTAAAGATGCATTATGTTTATTTGGTTTTCTTGAAACCTAAAAATTTCAAATTGACCATTCTTTATTCATTGCCAACAAAAAGATTATCCTCTCTTTTGGTCATGGAATTGATCAAGTGAAAATTCAATTCATTCAAATGCATGCCTTTTGAAAGTGAAAATCTTATGTCATTTTTATTCAAATGGGATGGGTAATGAAATATTCAAGAGGAAAAGTGGAATTGGTATATAATGACCACCAATTCTTTTGAAACTCCTTTCATTATTTAAGAAAAATCCCATTTTTTGTCTCTTTTATTTTCATTTCATCATCACTTCATTTTTTTTTTTTGTAATTATTTTTTATTTTGAGAATTCATCATGTGGGGCTTTATTCAAATAATTGCATAAAAACAAATTTCATAGAAAAACTCCAAAGCATGTATTTTTTTCAAAATAAACTCTAACATGATTAATTCAAATAACTCCTTAAAACACTATATGCATCGTATGGACAAAATAACATATCTAATGCTTAAAAGAAAATTATCCTATCTTGATCATTCATAACTTGAAGCTTCCTTCCATATCTCAACTCTTCACATTCTGTGATTGGGCAAAGTCAACTTCCATTTTTTTTTTAAATTCTAAAGTAAAAAATACCACTCTTAATGAGATCCTCAACAGTTTTTTCAATTGATTGCATTTTTTGATGAAATAACCAATTGCCCCCGTATGATATCATATTTACTATTAGGATTATAACTCATTGCTAATAGTTTTGGTGTTGTTTTTAAAGGCATAGGAGTGAGGTATTAGTGTTTTATTAGTAGAGGCAAAAGATGAGAAATGGAAATTGAAAGTTTCCTTTGGCCATCTCTTGATCTATTTTGGTTTTTTGTTGGTCAAGTGATAGGCCTAAGTGTTGGGACAAGGTCATGAGTGGAAATGGCAACGGGTCGGGTCAGGGTAGATTTTTACTTGTCCTGAACCCAACTTGACTTTTATACTCATAATACCTGAACTTGACTCGACCTGATAAATTTTTTATTTTTTATACTCGAACTTTATCTGACATGACATGACATTATATAAAACTGTATCCAATCTAACCTGACCCAAAGTAATAAAATATTATTTTTTAATGTAAATATAAAATTAAAAAATATTAAAATGTATAATAAATAATTAATTAATTAAAAATAATTTATATATATTGGATCGGGTCAAGGCAGGTTTGCCTAAAACCCGATCTCAATTTTTTTTACTATTACCTAACCCGACGCGAAACTTGATTTAAAAAAAAATTGACCTTATGGAGTCTGGTCAAGTTGAAACTTGTCAGGGATAGGTTAGGCTGCCATCCCTAACATGAGTAGCCATTTAATGATGGGAATTTGTTTAAAAGCCTAAGTGTTGGGTTGGTTGACAAAGATATGCGCTTTAGGAGATATTGCATATGAATGGGAAAAGGGATTGATAAAAAGGATAAGGATTGCATAGGATAAAGTTCTTCGATAGATGCCTCTCAAGTGTGACTAATTGCACCCCATTTCATTTTTTTCCAGTTTACTACCTTTTTCAATACCAGTCATATCTTTCAACTTAATCCTTCCATTATTGATTACATTTTCTATCATTTCTTCAAAAATCACCATATCATTAAAATTTTTAGAGACATTTCTGATCATTTTTTCATAATAGGGAGTGTTTAAGGAGGGAGTTGACAAATATAATAGTGATTTCTTTCTCTGTTAGGGGTGGTTGTACTTAGGCTGAAATGTCTCTCCATCTATGCGCATATTCTTTAAAAGTTTTAGTGACTCTCTTCTTTATGTTCTAAGGGACAACCCATTTGGTGCCATGTCTTTAACGTGCTTATATTATGCTATAAAAGCTCTAGCAAGATCTTTTCAATGGTGAATCTTACTTTGGTCCAACTAGATGTACCACCTTGCTGCAGGCCTAGTGAGAGTATCTTAAAAATAGTAGATGAGTAATTTGTTATTATGAGTATAACCAGTCATTTTTTGACAAAACATGATGCTATGCGTCGATGGACATTCTATCCCATTGTACTTCTTAAAGTCTGGGACCTTGAATTTGGATGGTATGATAAAATCAAACATTAAGCTCAGTTCATTGCCATCCACACTTTTGTACACATTTTGACCGTTAATTACCTTCAATCTCTTTTCTAACAGGTCATACTTGTTCTTTATCTTTTTATTTTTTGTTAGATCTAACACCTCTTTAAATTTTTCCTACTATTCAGGATCATTGAAATTAGGCACAAAGATAGGGTCAAAAGAAGTAAACACAAGGTTGAGATTTATTTGAACTGGTGAGGGTTTGATAGGATTAACAACATGAGGTTGGAGAGCTACCGATAGTGTCTACATAACATGAGGATTTTAAACATAGGGATATGTAAACCTAGGTAGATATAGTGGTTTTTCGACATTTGTTTCTTTCCTCACCCCTTATGTTTCAAAAATCCCTTTTCCTTTTAACGATCCTACCAGTATATATTCCAATTTTGCAAACTACCATCCATGTTTTGTTGTATTCCATTAACAATTTCCCTTATCTCCTCTTAGGCTCTTTCAAACATTTCAATCCAGTTAGCATTCTTATTCTTCATGATTTTTAGGATGCACTATCCTTGAACCTTCTATTAATTATCATAAATTAGAAATGTATGATACAAATTTTATTATTTACCTTAAAAGATAATTCCTTAAATATTTAAGCAAGATTTTTGACGATATTATTTTACTTCGAAAGTTTGACAAGAGTATATTTATAATCACCATTCCTTGTGTTTAGCTGGCATGAAAACAATGTTCATACAAATGATGCATGACATACAAGTCACATTTTATTAGTTTTATTTAAAAGAAAAACTTTTAAATTCCCTCATATAATCAGGTTATTTAAAGGTATTCCCTTAAATGATCTGTTGCTTCATCTTTCGAAGCTCGTTCCTAAATTTTTTTTGATTCAATACTAATGCTTGATCCTTGCCTCTAACTGATCTTTCATTTTTTTTTTGATGCCCACTTCCAAGATATTTTATTTTAGGGTTTTGGACCAAAAAGTCTATGTTATTACTCTTATGAATGAATGCCACAAAACAAATACTAATTTGCATTACACAGAGAACATGTTTTGTGAATGATTGAATATGATAATGATGCAAGAGAATGTCATGAAATGCAAAGATGCCTAAGATAATGGATTTTCATATGTACAAGGCCTAAATGATAAAAATTGCATCACACATGAATGTGTATGCAAGAAATGTAATGTTCTATTGTAAAGGTGGTGAGGTATGTTCACATGAAGTGTAGTTAGTACAATGCATGTTTTATAAGGCCCTACCATTCATGAATCCACATCCATGGAATGCAATGACATACTCCATGAGTAATGTGATGCATGTTTATGACTGATGAAATATACTCATATGGAATGCATGACATATTATATGCATAAAACATGTTTTTTTGAAATGCGATGCATGTGTTATGCAAACCCAATGAAATTTATACTTCCACTAAAATGTGCATGAGATGAAGTACATGCACTATCTATTAAGATGTGCATGAGATAGAGTGAATGCATTATTTTATTAAGATGTGCGTAAGATGGAGTGCATTCACTATCTTATTAAGATGTGGATGAGATAAAGTGCATGCATTATTTTGTAAAGATGTGCCTAAGATAAAGTGCATACATTATCTTATTAAAATGCATGAAATATAATGCATGTACTATTGATTAAAATGTGCATGGAATGGAATGCATGTACTATCCTATTATTCCCTATTTCAAAAATTTGATAAAAATGCATGCAAAAATGATTAAATGAAATGCAAAGGATGAAATAACATTCAAACTCAAAACTCTTTTTTTTTGTTTCTTTTTCTAAAGGGAAAATAGAAAAAATCATATAGAATAATTAGGATTCAAAGATTTTTCCTTTTTTTTTTCATTTTTGATTTTTGTTAGGCCAACAAAAAAAGAATTTAGAAAAAACTCTTTTTGCTCCTTTTTTTTTGTTGGGTAATGCTAAAAAATCTTTTCTTTCTTTTTTTCATTTTTTTATTAAAATTTCCTTGAATATGCAAATTTTGAAAAAACACCAAACGAATCAAACTGCATGTTAAAAGGAAAATTCATTGAAAAAATGTTTTTTTTTATTACTTATTTCCTTTTTTTTTGTAATTTTAGTTTCATTTGCACCATTATTGCCCTTAAATACAGACCATATCAAAGTGTTCCTCATATGTCTTAATTTGAGTAATTTGTATGGAAAAAGTCAACAGAGCTCTACCTAAGGCTGGCTTCCTAAAGTTCACTATATGCTGGGTTAGTAATTAACGCATTTAAAGATTCTCAAATTGTTCCTCATATCACCTTCCATCATAGACTAATGAGGCAACTGATCTTCACCCATTGCAAGCTTCAAACGAAAAGGGTTCAATCTGAGTGATAGTGTTTTACTAGCCATTGCACACGTTTACACCTCACTAAAGCTTAACTACTTTACTTTTTACTAAATAAGGTTAAAGCTCAAGTATAGAGTTTATGCATGTAATGCAAATATGAGTGTTTGCAAAGAAACATACAAACTTTTCATATTTTTCAAGAAATACTCTTATCCTAAATGCCCTGTAGTTATTAAAAAAAATAAATAACAACAATTTAAAATAAATAGCATAATTAAAATATGTATGAAACATAAAACACACACTTTTTTGTTAGAATTATTTGGAAACAAGAAAATTAAAATCAAAACATTTTTTCCAATTTTGTCAAATTTTTCAAAAAAAATTTTAGTTTTTCAAAATTTCCACTTTTTAAGAAAATAAGAAAATTAAAATCAAGGAATTAGGATTAAACACTAATTAAGACCATTAAACCAAAATTTAGGATAACATGCAATCAATTTTTGGCTTGACTCTTTAAAAATATATTCTCAGTAGAGTTACCAAACTGTCACAATATACGAGTTAAGGAACCTAATAGCTGGACTTAGGGAATGAGAAAGACAGGTCTAAAAAGCATTTTCACTAAAAACAAAACCAAAAAGTTGTATCAATCTTTTTAAAGGTGTGATTGGCCACTCAAAATTTTTTTTCTTTTGATAAAACATTTAAAACGAGTTTAAAGTTTTATAAAAGAACATTTTGTAGTTTGCAAAAATAAAGTTGAGTTTGAAAGTCAGTTACATGCGGGGAAAGATTAGCATCCCCACAACGCCCATCAAAGATGGTATCGATTAATTACATGTTATCCTTAAAATTTGATAAAATTAGTATTATTTTGAATCTTTAGAAATTAATTCCTTTGTTTATTTCAAAAATCAAATCCTTTTTTTTTCTTTTAAAGTCAAATCATTTTTAGTTTTTTTTTAAAGCAAAATAATTTATTTTTGGATCAAGATGAAAATATCTTCAGTATCAACATGTATTTTTCACTCTCTTATATTTAAATGGAGCTTAAAAAATTATTTCTAACTTAAGAATTTTCAAATTGCCCTATAAAATCGAGATAATCTCACATAAATAATAACCGTTGAGATTTCCTTATATTTAGGCCAAATTCTTAAATGTTATATTTACATGAGATATTATCTTATTTTAAAACACTTTCTTTTGAAAAACCTTATTTATAAAACCTATGTAGTATGCACGAATATAATAATATATGATGAATGCATGAAAATTAAATATGAATGATAAAAGATAAATGCATGATAATTAAAGAATTCATGTGACAACAAAATTAAATGAAATGTGATGCATAAAGGGGATCAAGTTAGTTTTAGGGTTTGGGGTTAATTTAGGGTCTAGGTTTAAGATTTTAGTTTTGGTTTTTAGGTTTAAGGTTTTGGTTTTGGTTTAGGGTTTGTTTTAGGGTTTAGATTTAGGGTTTAGGATTAGGTTTTAGGTTTAGGGTTTAGAATTTAGGTTTAAGGATTAGGGTTTTGGTTTAAGGTTTCATTTTAGAATTTAAGGTTTAGGATTTGATTTTATTGTTTGGATTAGGATTTAGGATTAAGGCTTGGGGTTTAGGTTTTAGGTTTAGGTTTTAGTTTAAGATTTAGTGTTTAGGGTTTGGTTTTTTGGGTTTAAAGTTTAGGGTTTTGATTTAGGGTTTAGCTTTAAGGTTTAGGATCTTGGGTTTGGCTTAGAGTTTAGGGTTTATAGTTTGGTTTGGGGTTTAGGGTTTTGGAAGGCATCAAACAAAATTACCAAAATGCCATTAATAAAAATGCAAACTTTGATGCATGAAAGTAATGTGACAAAAATGACCAAAATGCCATTATTAAAAATACAAACTTTAATGCATGGACCATATATGAAAACAAGCATATTACAAACTTAAGTATATTTAAAAATATATTATAAAATAAACATGGATGCAAAAATATAGCAAAAATAGATCAAATACTAATGGTTTAAAAAAACTCAAAAACATGTTCCACCATTTTTTTTTAAACTTATGCAAATAATATAAAATCACAAAAAAAAAAAAAACTACAAATCTAACATTTTTATTCCTTGAGAATTTCATCAAAACCATAGAAAACTTGGAAAAAAAACCAAAAACCCATGCAATCAAGTAAGGAATTAACAACATCCAGCCATCACATTCAAAAGTGATTTAATGGTGGAAATTTTCTATTTCTTAATCCCTTTTGTTTCAAACATAAACTATTGATTAGTTGGATGAATTTTTGGATCAAGCTTGGAGCTATGGAGACAAAAAACTATGGAAAATTTTGTTTTGTCAAGAAAAATAATAAAAAAAGGTTAAGAGATAAAAATAATATGAAATTAATATGAAATGGTATGAAATGCAATAATGAGATAGGAGAAATTATACCTCTAAAGAAGCTTTCCAAAATTTTTCTTTTTCTTTTTTTTTTTCTTTTCCTTCTCTTTTTCACTCCAATTTCCTATGGCTTCCTCCCTTTTCTAGCCCTAAAAGATGAAGAAATATCTCATGCAAAATGCATGCAAGCCTTTGGATACATTTTCCATCTAATGGCCATATTTTCTTCCTTATTTATTCTTGCAAGGAACCACCTTTCACCTTTAGATTCAGCCCTTCAAGATTATCCTATGGCTCATAATGTTTATGGCCAAAGATTGCATTTTTAATGTTGCTAAAACCAATGTAAAAAGACCATTTTACCCCCATTAGAAAGTTTTCACCTTTTATGTAATTTTCTTGGAGAACCATGATTCCTTCTTCATTTTTATGATTTTAACTATCAAAAGTCCTAAAATAATATGAAATTATGATCAGAAAGTTTTCATGAAAAATGGACCTCAAAAATATCAAATTACAAAATTACTTTTAAAGACATTTTAGTAATTTCACACCTTCCAATGTGCGATCAAAGTTTTTAATACACCAAAAATCATCAAATAATATAAGAACATGATATGGAATGTTTCGCAAAAAATTGACCTTGAGAAGGTCAAATTATAAAATTAGCCTTTAAGGATATTTTAGTAATTTCGTACCTTTTGAGGTGCAATCAAAGTTTTTTATGCATCAAAAATCATAAAGTAATATTTCAATGTGATCTGAAAGTTTTCAGGAAAATCTAACTTTAAGAAAGTCAAATTTCAAAAATATCTCTAAAAGGTATTTTAGTAATTTTACCATTTTCAAAGTGCAATCGAGGTTTTTGATGCATTAAAATCACAAGTATTAATCCTAAACTTGAACTAAGTTTGACTTTATTTAACTAGGTTGGATGAAGTTTGACCCTTGAGTATTTTGGGTCAAATTGGTCCCAAATTTGATTTTGAAAACTTGTCAAAATTAAAAAAAAAATGATAAATTTGAATAGGGTCAGATTTAAAGAACCTTATAACTGACAAGATTTTGTTCGAACAAAATTAGATACCTGCAAATGTATAAATATATGTTTATATTTTATTTTATAATTTAATGAAACCAAAATATTGGCACTTGGTTCTATCTTTTGATTGACATGTGTCAATTTTTTTTTTCAATTTTATAAGCATTTTTTAATCTTTTTATAGTTTCTTGTGATTTTATAATTTTTTGGTCTTAGAGAAAGCAAGAGATAGAATGCTTAAGGCAGTTACCAAAGTGAAAGGTAAAATAAATATTTATTGTGTCAAAAAGTTAAAAAAAAATCTAAAAAGGTTTTATAATAAACATAAAATTATTAGTTTATGCTAAACAATAAAAACTAATAATATTTAAATAATTATAATTATAAACTTAATTACTCTTTTATTTTATTGGAGTTGCTATGTGAAATTTTTTTCAATAGGTTTGTCATTTTTGTGCAAATAAGAGTTATTATTTATTTCTTTAGTATTATGCCCTTGATAGTAATTGCATTTTAAATGAAAATTATGATGGTTAACAAATTTTGATTAGATTGATATTAATATATTTTAAAGCATAAAAAAGAATAAATTGTTTTCAATATTTTATTTAGTTGTGATTTCAAAAGGGAAAGAAGATCATTTTTTTTTAAATGTGGTGGTGACTTTGGCCTAAACAAATCTCTGAACTAAATCATTCTCATGTTGTAGTGATTGTAATATTCAAATGAACAATTATCATATAGATTGACTATAATTAACTAATGAACTGAAAAAAAAAGTACAATGATTGTGATAAATATCATCTAGCATTATTTTATTAATTTTAATTCTTTATTCGGTTAATTAGTTTTAATTCTCCAAACCCCTTGTAGGGGTGGTATTTTATTGGAAGTGGTTCAAAAGGAGTACAAACTATATTTACACAAATTACTTTTCTTATCATATTCAAGAGAAATTTTGCTTCACTGAAGGGATAAAACCTTTTTATTCAAAGGTTAAAATATTTTAAAAAATTCTTGAATTTTATCATTTTATTTACATAAATTTTTATACTTTTATTATATCCAAATAAACTTTTATTCTTTTATTTATATTCAAGTAAATTTTTATTTTAAACAAAATATTTAGTTATTTTAAGAGTTTATTTGCGTACAAATTAAAAATTAAGAGTTTATTTGAATGCAAATTAAAATTTAAAAATTTATTTAAATACAAAATAAAGTTTGAGGACTTATTTGAGTATAATGAAAGTATAAAGAATAAAAGATAAAGTTTAGATTTTTTTATAATTATTTTAGCCTTATTTAAATGGTTTTTAATTTTAGAAAGATTTATTTTTATATATTTTAATTGATATAATTAATTAAACCTTCCAAGAGTTTACTTGAATAAAAAAAATCAGGTAAAAGATGAAATTAGTACTTAAATATTTTATTTAATGATAAATAATGTATATGTGCCTATCAAAGAGTTAATTTCGAATCTTCATCCTTCCAAAATTTTATTAAAATGAATAAAATTAAACATAAATATAATTTTCATGCATTATATCATTTCTTATACAATAATATCTACATAAAAAAAATAAGGAAATATTTCAAATGCATTATTTAATCTTATTTAATTTAATTTAATTAAGTATATTTTTTATATGCTTTCATTTATTTATTTTTTTAAATTATAAAATAGTAGTATAAATAAAATATTCTTAATACTAATAAAAAATTTTGTCTCATTTTTTTTAGTGTAGACACCTTAATTGGTCTGGGCCTAAGCCCATTGGGCATGGTCCAACAAAGTTTGGACCTAAGCCATTGGGGCCTAATTTAATAAGGCCAAGTAGTTAGGCCCAACTGTTTGTTATTTATTTTATTTCTATTTTGAGTTTTTATTATTTATTTTATTTTAAGATAATAGGATATTATTAAAAAAAAAAGAAAGAAAAAGGGAAAAATGCAAATTTTGCCGTGCATAGGCACTGGCAGAATTGCAATTGGTTTTAATCTCTTTAGGATAATTCTCAAGCTTTCTGATGATGTGGAAATCCAATGGAAAAAAAGACTCCTAATTGATCAAAAAATTTTTGATCTGGTTTTATAAATAGACAACCACATAGAAACAGAAACACAACAACACAGAAAATCACAGAGAAAAATAAAAGCAAAAAAAAAGTGTTGAGAAGGATAGAAGCCAATCACAAAAGAAACATAGAAACACAGCAAGCAGAGAGAAAAATTTTTAGAGTTTTTTGAAAAAATAAATTTTTTCTGAAAAGTTTCTAGAAAATTTCCAGATTCTGGCGAAATTTTCTGGCACTAGTTGAATTTTTTCGATGAGTTTTTGGGCATCGATTAAATTTTTCGGTGAACTTTAGATGAACCAACCTAGATTCTGGCGATATTTTCCAGAATTTGACGAAGATTCAATCAAAATTCATTCAATTCTAAAGAGAGAGGGAGAGAAAAGAAAAGAGAAGAAAGAGAAGAAAAAAATGGAATATGAGGAAAAAGGCTGAGATTTAGCCTTTTATAGCATCTCTAAAATGGCATTATTTTGACACTTTAATTCAACCCAAGATCTGTGCATTTTATCGTAGGGCGACCCGACCCGAAGCACAACCCACCTTTTGACCCGTCTCCAACTTTTCACTCAAATCGAGCCGAGTCGTGAGTTGTGCCTCGAGTCGCGCCATTCCATCCTTTTCCTGTGTCTGTAGTCGAGCTGAATTCCAGCAGCCAGCCGAGTCGTTTTTGGTTTTTCTTTGGTATTTGTTATTTATTTTATTTGGTATTTTTCTTAGTATTTTCTTTTCTTTTTTTTTCCTTCATGATTAAATTTAGAAAAAATAAATAAATAAATTTTGGGAATAAATATTAATTATCCAATGATGGAATTTATAGAAGTTTCAAATGATAAATTTCTATAAAATTTCTAGGTGAGAAATTTGTCTAAATTTGTCCCAACTTGTGGAATAATATAGATAAAGTTTCAATAACAATAATTAATATTTATTTTCAATTAAAAAAGAATAAAAATAAAAAAAAAAGTTTGGGTTGAAAATATTTGCTAATTATCCAAGGATGAGATTTTTAGAAATTTCAAATAGTAAATTTCTAAGAAATTTTTATGTGAAAATTTTTCTTTAAATTTGTCCCAAATGGTAGAATAATTTAAATGAAATTTCAATAAAAATAATTGTCATATTATTTTCTTTCCAAAAAAAAAGAATTTCTAAATAGGCCCAAATGATGATAAATTTAGAAATTCCAAAAAAAAGAAAATATTTCTAAATTGATCCAAATGGTAAAAAATTTAGAGATAAAAAAATAAAAAAAAAGAATTTCTAAATAGACCCAAATGGGAGAAAATTTAGAAATTCAAAAAGAAAAAATATTTCTAATTTGGCCCAAATGGTGGAATAATTAGATATATTTTTGACAAAAGATAACAAATAAACCTTTTTCCGATGATGGAGCATCTTCAAAGAAACAAATGGGATACTTGAATACTCTTGAGGTGAGAAAATATTTTTAAGGGTTCTACGAAATTGATGGGAGAATCTTAAGAATTATTTCCAATAGTTAACATAAAAATTTGAAACTATTAGACTCAAGACCCTAGGATAAATTTAAAATAATATGGTACCATCCTTTGGATGGGCATGTGGGAGAATAACCCTTCACACATGTAACTGAATTCCCGAACCCTGTTTGGTTAGTAGACTCGAACCTATTCTTTTAGGGATCCTTAGTCAAGCTTAAGAGCTCCTTAAAAGAATAGATTTCTTAGGTGGCTAATCACACCTTGTAAAAAAAGTTGGTGGCGACTCCATTCATTTGTTAAGTCTAGCTATAGATTTATGGATCTATATGTTATGACAGTTTGGCGACTCCACTGGGAAAGCCATAGAAAGTCAAGCCATAAACTTTTAAGTTTATCCTATCCTTTGGTCTAATGGTTTTAAATTGTAATGATTTGTGTTATCTGTTTACTAACATTTTTGTCTTTTATTTTTTAAGCATGAAACCTATATGTTCCTTCACACACACTATCACATGCATCTGCATTACATGAGCTCTATACTCAAACCCATCTCTTTTATGAAGGAGTAAAGTACCTACACTCTCGTGAGATGATAATCTTCATAATGGCTAGCAAAATACTCCCACTCAAATTGAATCATTTCCATTGGTAGCCTGTGATGGGTGAGGATTGGACTATCTTACTAGTCTATGATGGACTATGATGTAAGGAATAATTTGAAAACTTTTAGTAGTCAAAATCACCTAACCCTGCATATAGTGTACACTTAAGAAGCCAGCCCTAAGATAAAGTCCTTCCTACCCAGTGATAGATGTAACCCGAAGTTAGGACACAAGAAAGAACAATTTGTGACTTGCTAACCATTTTGATTCTCTAACTTTGTGCATCATTTTCATTGTCATATGTAACATTGTGCATCTGCATCACTTTCATTTCATCCATGAAACTAACCATTTTATTTGTTTGACTTTGTACATTTGCATTTGCATGTCATGCATCATTTTCATTATCATATGTAACATTGTACATATGCATCATTTTCATGTTAGATTTCATCCATGAAAATCCACATTCCATTCATGCATCAACATACTAAACATAAAGCATAACATCTTATTTTTTATCATAATTATGGTATCAAGGTTCACGGATAGCTCCATCAACCAAGAATCCTACACAATCAACTCACCAGTACAACACAAGAGCTCAAGCCAAATAAATGGAACAAAAAAATTTCAATCATCTCGAGAAGATAGAGAAAGCTCAAGAAAAGCTAGAAGGGGAGTTGAATGGATTTTAGAGGCTTTGAACAAATTAAACAAGGGGAAAAGTATAGAAGAAAGTATTAGTCAACAAGACCATCCATCACAAAAGGTGGATGACCCATTGTACCTTTTTGGTTTTAGGCCACATCAAGCCCAACCTACACAAGGTCCACCACCACAGCAGTTAACTATCCTGTAAGGTACATATACCCTGAAATGCCATCAGCTTCAAATTCAGGACAATATCAGAGTTATGTAAATCTTATCTTTACCAATAAGGTAATAGAATCAATAACAGTCCTTAATTTGGATGATCCAAAAGAGAAAAAAAATTGAGGCCCAAGGAGAAGAAGACTTTAGAAGCCTTAAAAGCTAAATAAAAGATAAACTTGTTAGAGGAAAAGGGTTACGAGCCATAAAAGGCATTGATTTTTATGGTTCAGTGAATGCTACTAGGCTCTGTTTAGTCCTAGATGTAGTTATTTCTCTGAAATTCAAAGTGTCAGAGTTTGATAAGTATGATGGTATAAAATGCCCGAAGACCCACATCACCATGTATTGGAGAAAAATGACAGCCCATGCTAATAATGAAAAATTACTAGTGCATGTATTTCAAGATTGCCTTATTGGTTTTGCTACTAGATGGTATGTTTAGCTAGATAAGAATTGTATTCATTCATGAAGCGATATGGCCCATGCCTTCATTGATCAATACCGACGTATCATAGACTTAGCCCTTGATTGTCTTTCTTTGTAAAATATAAAGGTGAAAGGATATTGCTTCTTAGGTGCAGTCTCCTCTGACTGAGAAAAAGACCATAGTGTTATTTATCAGCACCCTAAAATCTCTCTATCATAAAAAGATGATAAGGAATGCAATAAAGAATTTTGTTGACATGGTGATCTCAGGTAAAATAATTGAAAATGCCATTAAAAATGGTAAAAGAAGAAACCAAAAAAGCATCAGAGAAGAAAAAGATTGAAGCTCAAACTGTGAGCTTTGATAGATAGTTCAGGGGATATCAACCCTATCCATAAGGTTACTCTCCACACTATCCTACTGTAAACAACACCTCATCCTACCCATACCAGCCAACACCATTGGCATTTTGCTTATCCACATGTCAGCCTACTTTTAGCCCCCAAGCTCCTGTATATGACTTTAACATCCAACCACCTACAAGACCTCATATTCATCCTGTTAACCCAATAAGTGGTTTACGAGAGTAACGAATTGCCCGAGAAAAACTCATATTTGACCTAATTCCTATAACTTATATGAAGTTATACCGAGAGCTTTACAGTAATCACTTGATTGCCTCTGGCCATGTAGAGCCGTTCAAGCCACTTTATCCCAAGTGGTATGATCTTATAGCTCACTGTGACTACCACTAGGGAATTGTCGGTCATTCCACTAAAAATTGCACTACGCTAAAGTATAAGGTGCAACGGTTGATCAAAGATGGAATGATAAGTTTTGATCAAATAGAAGTAACAACACCTAATGTTAGTAGTAACCCTTGCCTAATCACAATGTCAATGTTTTAAGTGAGAATCAAGAACACGTTGATCCAAGAAGGCTTGGAAAGTTGCAATGAATCAGG
This sequence comes from Durio zibethinus, assembly GCF_047325235.1. NCBI lineage: Eukaryota > Viridiplantae > Streptophyta > Magnoliopsida > Malvales > Malvaceae > Durio > Durio zibethinus. Next base: position 19,932,743 of record NC_143178.1, read on the forward strand.
AGGCAAGATGTCAATAAAGATTCTTCACCTAATTGCATAGGGGCACAATTTTGGATAATGAAGATAAGACTGGTTGAAAGTTTCTTATCATTTTAAGATTTCTTTTAGAGTAATGTTAGGATTTCTTTTATGCAATAGGATTACATTTGTTATCATTTTAATAAAAGGCAAGGATAACGCATTTCATTTTTTCTTTCATTCAACCATGGTTTCATACTTTGTTACCCTTTATACTTTTCATTCCCACTCTTAAATTTCAGATGATCAATATTTAGATAATGATAACAATAATTCTAAAATTTAATTTTGAGAACTCATTCACATTGATCTGATAAGACTATTTGAGCAAAAGAAGCTAGCTACTAGCAGATGTGGAATAGATATGCCTTGAAAATGTGCAAAGATCCATGAGCGTGTTTTTGTTTAATAGATGAAGTTCAAGGAAAGCATTCACATTTGAGATGAAATTTTGCTATTTTTCTTTTACCATTTGAAAAATCATTCATTGCTACCCCTTTGAGCTTATTATGATTTATTTTTCTAAAAAATCCTGACGAAAGATCACCCTCTACATTGAAGGATATTTAAAAAAAAAAAAGAAAAAGAGACAAAAGATCGTAAAAGGTCTCAAAGAGAGAAAGAAAAGCAAAATGAAAAAAAGAGAGAAAAGAAAAATGCCACAAACAAGTTGGGACAAAGTAATGATAATCTTTTTGTGAGAAATGAAATGGAAAAAATAGGGAAATGATGTGGAATGGGGCAAAATGCTAAGTTGTATCAAATGATGAGAAATGATCTTTTAGTTTTAAACCCTTTAAACACATGTTTTGAGCCTATTTTATCCATTTCTTTCATGACCCCTCACTATGGCCTACATTACAACTTTTAAAAGCCTATTTGGATCAAATGTGAGTGCTCAAATTAAACGATCATATGTTTGGCTAAGGTATACTCGTGATAAAATGATAGAATCATGCTTCGTTGCTCTAGAGATTGATGTGAAAAAGATATCAATAATGGGTGAAAGAATGAAAGAAAGGAAAAAATAAAAAAATAAAAAAAATGAAAAAAAAATGAAAAAAATGAAAAAAATGAAAAAATGAAAGAATGGAAAAAAGATGAAAATGAGAGAAAAGGAAGATTCAAATTGAAAACCTGAAAAGGCGATTTGGGTAAAAAAATCTCTAAGCTGAGAGTTGGATAAACAGATCACATGAAGAAAGGTTAAAGACATCTGAAGATCCATCAAAGTTGAGGCAAAGTTCAATGAGCTCAATATGATTTTGAAAAGTCAATGGAATGAGTTTTTGAAAAATTCTAGATTAAAGTTAAAAATTATCTAAATGTTTATTATTTGGATATTGTCACACCATTCAATACCATCCCAATTGATATGCATCAAATTTGTTCATTTATCCATTTATTTTTGTACTAGACTCACTTCTCGTTGATCATCTTTCATCTAATTCACCTTGTGTTCTTATTGTTGCATCCCCAAATGAATCGAGAAAATGTCTGATTGCATTACAATTGTCAAAAACTAAAATGATGATGGATGAATGATAATGTGCATAAAAGATTCTTGTATTCCTTTGAAAAAAGAATCTAGGATGATAGGGAGCAAAAAAAAAAGTGCAAAAGCTTGAGAAGATTTGAAAGGACACACGGTATGACCAAGAAATGAACATGGTGATGGATTGGCCAACAAAATGAAGAAAGGGTAAATTTTGAAAAGATGATATGATCAGGTGATGAATGTAGGGATAAATTAGTCAACATAACCTATGAGTGGTGACCAAGTGATTGAGGATGAAATTTGTTCCAAAGTGGCTAGTGTTGAAAAGCCTATGAGCGACGATCAAGCAATAAAAGACAATTTATTTTGAGATGGCTAGTGCTATAAAGCTCAAAATGGTAAAGTCTTGAGAACCATATGACCACAATTATTTAGGATTTCATGACATTATTGACATTCACATTCCATGCATTATGTTGGCATTATTGTTTGAACAGTACATGCACATAATTCGATGAATTAAAACTTTGTTTGGACATGCATCAGCCAACAAGCATTTGAATAAGGCATTGTGAGAATCTAGATTGTTACATTTGCATCATTGAGAAAACCTTTGCATTATTAATCATGACATTCATTATATGCACAATTTTGAGTCACTTGAAAAAGAAATTGGGAATCTTTTGATGAGAATTTTTAAGTTCTCAAATGAGAATCTTTGAAGTGTGAAACCCAAATTTTGTCGAATGTGAATCTTCGAACTCAAATGAGAATCTTTGAATTTTAAATGAAAATCTTTGAGGTGTGAAACCCAAAATTTATCGAATGTGAATCTTCAAACTCAAATGAGAATCTTTGAAGTGTGAAACCTAAAATTTATTGAATATTAATCTTCAAACTCAAATGAGAATCTTTAAGGGGTGAAACCCTAAAATTTGTCAAATGTGAGCCTTTGGACTCGAATGAGAAGCTTTGAACTTTTGGATGTGAATCTCCTAAATTCAAATGAGAATCTTTAAATGTTGGATGCGAATCTTACAATTTTCAAATGCGAATCTTGAGATCTTGCAATTTGAATCCTTATGAAACTGAAATTTTGAGAATAAAATTTTAGTAAATTCTTGCAACGCTGAAAGGTTCTTACAAATCTGAACCTTTGATTTTTGAACTCAAATTGTAAATCTTTGAGTTTTCAATACAAATTTCATTAGATCTAATCTATGACTCCTCTAGACATAATTATCAATGAGCCTTTTATTTTTCAAAAGTTATGGTACCTTTGTTTAAAAAAGCATTTATTTTTCAAAAGTTGTGGTGCCTCTGATTATATGAGCATTTACTTTTCAAAAGTTATGGTGCCTTTGTTTAGAATAGCAATTTATTTTTCCAAAAGTTGTGGTGTTTTTGTTTAGAGGTTCATTTTATTTTTTCAAAGTTGTGGTGCTCCTATTTAGAGGAGCAATTTACTTTTCAAAAGTTGTGGTGCCTCTATTTAGAGGAGCATTTATTTTTTTACAAAGTCATTAAGCCTCTGTTTATATGAGCTTTGTTTAAAAAAAACAAAAATAAAAAAAAAGAGAAGTGTCGAGTTGAGTCTTGATTGGGAGTCTACATCTTTGCACAATTCTTGTTTCACAGAAAATGTGCAAAGAGAGGCAACTGTAGACAACCTAATTGGTCTGAGCCCAATCCCATTGGGCTTGATCCAACAAGGTTTAGGCCTAAGCCATTGGGGCTCAATTCAATGGGCCCAAGTAGTTAGGCCTAACTGTTTGTTATTTATTTTATTTCTATTTTGACATTTTATTATTTATTTTATTTTAAGTTTTTATTATTTATTTTATTTTAAGATAATAAGATATTATTTTAAAAAAAAAGAAAAAGAAAAAAATACAAATTTTGCTGTGCATAGGCACTAGCAAAATTGCAATTGGTTTCAATCTCTCTAGGATAATTCTCAGGCTTTTTGATGATGTGAAAATCCAATCAAAATGGGGACTCCCAATTAATCAAAAATTCTTCTGATCTAGTTCTATAAATAAACAGCCACACAGAAACAGAAACACAACAGCACAAAAAAGATCACACAAAAAATCACAGAAAAAATAGAAGAAAAAAAAAGTGTTAAGAATGACATAAGCCACTCACAAAAAAAAAAAAAAAACATAGAAACACAGCAAATAGAGAGAAAATTTTTTTTAGTTTTTTTGAGAAAAAAATTTTTTTTTGGAAATTTTTTGGAAAATTTTTAGATTTCGACGAAATTTTTAGACATTGGTTGAATTTTTCGTGAACTTTTTGGGAACCAACCCAGATTCCAGTGACGTTTTCTAGAATCCGGAGGAGATTCAACCAAAATTCATCTGGTTCTAGAGAGAGAAAAAGAGAAAAGAAAGGGAAAGGGAGAGAAAAAGAAAGTGGAATCTAAGGAAAAAGACTGAGATTTAGCCTTTTATAGTGGCTCCAAAACAATGTTGTTTTGGCGTTTTAATTCAACCCAGGATCCGTGTGTTTTATTGCATGGCGACTCGACCCGAAGCGCAACTTGCCTTTTAACCCGTCTCCAACCTTTTACTCAAGTCGAGCTGAGTCGCGAGCCATGCCCCGAGCCACATCGTTCCATCCTCTTCCTGTATCTGTAGCCAAGTCGAATTCCAACCGCCATCTGAGCCATTTTTTTTGTTTTTCTTTGTTATTTTTTATTTATTTTATTTAGTATTTTTTTAGGTTTTTTTCTTTTTTTTTTCTTTCATCATTAAATTTAAAAAAAAAATAAATTTTGAGAATAAATATTAATTATCCAATGATGAAATTTATAAAAATTTCAAATAGTAAATTTTTATAAAATTCCTAGGTGAGAAATTTTATCTAAATTTATCCTAAATGATGGAATAATTTAGATAAAGTTTCAATAACAATAATAAATATTTATTTTCAATCAAAAAAGAATAAAAAATAAAAAAATAAAAATTTGGGTTGAAAATATTTGATAATTAAACAAGGATGAAATTCTCAAAAATTTCAAATAGTAAATTCCTAAGAAATCTTTAGGTGAGAAATTATTTTTAAATTTGTCCCAAATGGTGGAATAATTTAAATGAAATTTCAATAAAAAATAATTATCATATTATTTTTTTTCCAAAAAAAAAAGAATTTCTAAATAGACCTAAATTGTGAAAAATTTTGAAATTTTGAAATTTTTTTTTTTCTAAATTGACTCAAATGGTGAAAAATTTAGAGATAAAAAAATAAAAAAAAATTTTAAATAGGCCCAAATGAGAGAATTTAAAAATTAAAAAAGAGAAAATATTTTTAATTTGATCAAAATGGTGGAATAATTAGATATATTTTCGACAAAAGATAATAAATAAATCTTTTTCCAATGACGGAGCCTCTTCAATGAAACAAATGGGATCCTTAAATACTTTTGAGATAAGAAAATATTTTTAAGAGTTCTACCAGATTGATGTGAGAATCTTAAGAATTATTTTCAATATTTAATATAAAAATTTGAAACCATTAGACTTAAGACCTTAGAATAAATTTAAAATAATATGGTCCATCCTTTGGATGGGTATGTGAGGGTACTATAACCTTCTCTACATGTAACCGAACTCCCGAACCTTATTCTGATTAGTAAACCCGAATCTATTCTTTTAGGTACCTTCAATCAAGCTTAGGAGCTCCTTAAGAAAATAGATTCCTTAGGTGGTCAATCACACCCAGTAAAAAAGATTAGTGGCCACTCCATTCATTTGTTAAGTCTAGCTATAAATTTATAATTTTATATGTTATGACAGTTAGTGTAGATTTTTAGTTTACTTTTTTAATTGACATTTTGATGATATTTTATTATTTTTTGTGATTTTAGGATTTTGTAAAAGTTTTTTTGCTTGATTTTTTTTATTTATGATTCTTTAAAAAAAAAACTGAAACAGTTGATGGCCAAATGGTAACCATTAAAACCTTAATTGAGGTTTCAAGGAAAATAAATAAAAGAAAAAAAACTCAATTTAAGATATTGTTATAGATTATAGATATTCTACTGTATTGATATGACTTGAAAATTCCTAATTGATGCGTCACTTGAAATGAAAGTTTGAATTCATAATGGCACTAAATGTCAAAATTGTTCTTCTTATTCAAAGACTAAATTTAGTTTTTTTATATATTTTTTTGGTACTAAAAATTATTACTCCCTTCATTCTTCATTTCATATCGGTTGTCCACATTTGATTTTCATGGGATTTAAGGAAAAAAAAAAAAGCTTTGATTTAACGTTTTAATCCAGTTGAATTCTTAATTGCGGCAGTTAAGTTTAAATGCTGTATATTTTTATGGCTACTACAATGTCAACAAAATTTTTTTCCCTCTCAATCATATTGATTATCAAAGGTAGAAATTGCATGGCTAATCTTAAATACAAGTAGCAAATTTGAATGGGAAGAAAAGCCATATTATATTGGGTCCAAAAAAAAATTTTTTTAAAAATCTATTTTCACATCATTAAATCTTTAAAAGAGTAGTAATAACTTGTATGAAAGAATGAAGACTATCCATGCATTATACATATATAGCTCAAATATCATGGGGGTAGAGTATGCATATATTTTTTTTAAATTGTCGAAAATTAAACAATAAAAGTAAATTGAAAATCTGAATATTAATTAATAATATATTTTTAAAAATAAAACAATAATTAAAGTCCATACTTAATCCATTTAACTCATATAATTATTTTTAAAAATTAATATTTAAAAAATTTAAAATTCAACCGCTTGCACTTGCAATGCTTTTTCCTATGCATCAATTATTGCTTTTTTAGTAAAAAATAAATAAAACAGTAATTAATGAATAAGGGGCTTTGAAAACAAAAATGAATAAGGATGTTTGTTTAGCAAGTAAATTAACAAAAAAAATTAAAATTTAATTCCATTGAGTTATATAATTATTTTAAATAAATAATATTTAATGATTTTAAATTTTAAATTTTGAATTTTAATACTTATAATTTTTTATTTTAAAATTACATCTTCTTATGTAAAAAAAATAAAAATAAAATAACAGTGATAAAAAAAGTGGTCGGTGGTAACCCGGGGAAAATGGATCGTTGCGGCGCATCAGGGGCACGAGCAATCAAAAAGGTCAAGGGTCAACTTAAGATTAACAAGAGCTGGCCTACCTGTTAAGAATGGAGAAACATCTGTTAACAGTTAACTTTGACAAAACTAGTGCTAATTAAGGAAAAGGACCAAAATCTGAGTTGATTGTCCCCACTGCTTTGACAACACAGAAGCTGACCAGACATGACATGAGCGAAAGGCCTAAACCTTTCCTGGGACGTTTCCTTTTTACTCGTTCTTTCTTTTTTTTTTTTTTTTTGAAGAATGGAATAATATACAATATCCACAAAGCTAGCCAAAATGAGTATGAATAAGAGCTGTCCATTTTGACATCAAAGCCTTTAATCACAAAAAATACCATTGCCCTTTGGCGTGTGTGATATATATTTGTCAGCCAGTCTAATCATCTCTGTATTTGTAAGGGATTCTCGACAGTATTTGTCTCTGTATTTGCTTGTTGGGCTGGCTATCAAGAGGACTGGAAAGGAAAGAAAGCTAGCTAGAGAGATGGAGAGGAACAGCCATGGTGGTGACTCGACTTCAAAACCTGATAGGAAAACCATCGAGAGGAACCGTAGAATTCACATGAATACTTTGTGCTTTGGGCTTGCTTCTCTTATTCCTCATCACTACTTCAAAACCTCTAAGGTATTATATATATATATACACAGTTATTCTCTCCATTCTTTCTTTTTCACCATTCATCAGTCTTCAGTCATGAGTACTTGACTTGTTTAATTCAGTCATTTGATTTCTGGGTTGTTGAATTTGGTCTTTCCAGTTACTTATTTTTTCCATTAGTAAGAAAGATGATGATTTCCTACTTATGAAATTCTTTGCTGAAGAGCTTGGAGCATTGAGTACTCATTCGTGAATGCATATATAATACAATTGACAATGTCCATTTAATTGCAGTCAGTCTGGCAGCAAAATCAGATAATTTGACTAATTGTTTCTTTCTCTCTAACTACTTAATAATCTTTTTAACCGAATTCGGAGGTAAGATAAGTTGATTTATATTATTTTTAACATTTAGTAAAATTGGAATTCAAATATTAAGAGATTTTTTTTATTTTTAAATTACAACACTTTTATATAAAATTTTTTTTTCTAATCATTAACTTCTCCAATCCTCCCTATATATGCTACTTGATTCCTACATAAAGAAAACAAAAATACACATTTTTATCAGTCAGCATATATATAGTAATGTATTAATGTTGAAAATCCTATTGATACAACACCTATTTTCTAATCAACTTTCCAACATCCTTATCAAGTTTTATGGAATCCAACTCCATGTCATTTCTACGTCTCCTAAAAATTTTCATTTTCCTTGCTCATTTTTCAAGGATTCTTTTCCTGCTGTTTTAATTTCAATAAGTATTTTCAATTATTAACAGCACCAGTAGTAATTATGAAAGAAGCTCCATATAGTCACAATCATCCGCTTATCTCACTTTCCTCGACCTTTAACTCTAAAGCCATAGAGAGTGAGACAGCCAACACCGAGAAATAGCATTTTTAATTAGGAGGAACTGATATTTATCAGCAAGTAAATGTTGTCTTTTAATTCTATCCACCACTTAGATTACAGAGTATGGAGTATATATGGATGACATAAAAGACGAATTTTTCGTTTTCCTGTCCTTCTCTGACATATTTCGTTGAAATATCTTCACTCTTGATTTGCCTCCCATTGTTCACTGTTTCTCCACGTCACCGAAAATAACCAGGGCGGGCTTGAAGCATGTCCTAGTTCATTCCATTTTTGTGCTATTATTTACCCAAAAAAGCATTTGTAAATTGGGATTTTCAGGAAAATGTATCACAACAAGATCAGCTTGATCTTGCAGCTGCCTACATAAAGCATTTGAGAGAAAGAACAGAGAAATTAAAGGAGATCAAAGAACAAGTGATGAAATCAATGGAAGCAAGCAGCAGCAGCAGCAGTATAATGAAAACGACTGAACCGGTTGGCGGTTTAAGTTTGCCGGTGGTTGAATTAAAAGACTTGGGGTCTAGCATTGAAGTGGTTTTAATAACTGGATTGAATAAAAACTTCATGTTATATGAAGTCATTAGCATTCTTCAGCAAGAAGGAGCTGAAGTTGTAAGTGCAAGTTTTTCAACCGTGGGTGGCAAGATTTTTCACACCCTTCATGCTCGGGTGAGTAATTATTCAAATAAATTATTTATTTTATACTAGTTTTTTTTTTTCTTTAACTGAAAACCTAAATTTCATTTGTCAAATTGCAGGCTATAATTTCTAGAGTTGGTGTAGAGACTACAAGGGTATGTCAGAGATTGCAAGAACTGATTAGCTATTAGTGACATGAAGATTTGTGGTTTAATTAGCAAGTGTATCATGCAGACCGTGGTCTGCTTTTTTATTGATGGAAATGAAATGAGATGATTTGCACTTAATTTGCTATCCTTTGGTCCTTGAAGTTCTGGATCAAGGAAATATCTGTACCGATTAGATAATTATACTAGTATAAATAATATGATATCTGTACCCATTTGATAATTATACTAGAATAAATAATATGGTCTAAGTTATAAATTTACCACTGAGGTATCCAAATTTACTATTAATTTTTTAACTAATGCAATATTACCATTATATTTTAATTTTAGAGTAAATTTCTTATCATATTTTAAATTTTCAAATAATTAAAGAATACTATAAATAATAATAATAATAATAATAAGAATAAATTATAACTTACTATCTTTTGCAATGGGGTCAAAACAAAATTAAAGGCCCAAACATGAACTAGACGTGGTGGGGTTAGATTCGACCCTTTCGTTTCCTTGTTTCTTTCTCCTTCTATTTTTGTTTTCTCTTTTTCCGAAGCGCATCAGTTTTGTACTAGTATATAGGACAGAAAATCTTTTTTTTTTTTTCTTTTTACGCTCGCTCTTTTGTCCAATCCTCTCTCTCTTCTTTCTCCAGATTTCGGTCCACAATCGCCGCTGCAGGTGCCTTCTTTAGCAATCAACTGCCACATGCCAATGACAGAATTATCCTAACATTTACTGAGACTGGTTGTAATTTTACAAAAATACTCCTCATTTTCACAAAAATCTTAGAAAACCGAATCTTAAAGACTTAGATATATCGTCGTTACCGATCACCATCAAACTTTCAATATACCTTATTTTACCCTTTTTCTAAGCTTGCACCATTCCAATGAGCATTCTCTCTAATTATTAATATATGTTGCTGCACACCGTGCACTCATGTAAGATGAACTTACATATATTACTTTATTTACAAATTTGTAGGTTGGTGGTAGCCCTGGTCTCTTGATCCCTTTCCTTCATGTGATGTATGTTCTGATAATGGTTTTCCACAATTTAAAACTGCCAATATTCAAGTCATTGATACAAGTTAAAATTCTGTAAGAAAATACATCTCACACCTTATTTGATAACTGATCTAGTATGCTTGAAAGAACTTTTAGTTTCCTTGAATAAAATCTTTTGTTTTGGATTTTTTTATCATGTTAGATACACAAAATTATGATAAAATAAGATAAGATGATATCATGAATATTATTAAATTAAATAATACAATCCTATCTTATGTTTGGTATATGCAAATATTAAGATAGGGTAATTTATTTATTGATTAAAATTATATTTCTTTAAAATTTATACAATTTTAAATTATTAATATAATTTTTAAAGGTATAATAAAGCATTTAAATTTAATCTTATAAATTAAAAAAAATTCTTTTTATTTTGAAAGAATTGAATCATCATATACCAAAAGGATAATAATCTTTCATATAATCCTATCATTTTTAATTAATACAAATCAAATATAATATAAAATAATTATCATACTATTCTATCCATCATATATGCATTAAAAATGACATTTATTTATTATTATTTTGTCAACCACATGGTAAAATATTGATAATCTTTAAGAAGGTTGAATTAGCCCTTTAATTTCCCTTCATTCTTCAATCTTACTAATTGTTTTATTGATTCCTTGACCAAAGGGGTCATATTGACTGTTTTCCTGTTCTTTTTGCCTTTAGATACTTTCTGTTTTCTTTCAAGTGATTGAAGTTGGCATTCCTAATAATACTCCAAAGACTTTTGGTATGTCAGTGGATGAGTGTCAATTTCTTAGACATTTGAAATGCATAAATCTTTAAATTTGAACCTGCATTTATGGAAAAAGCTATAATGCTCGATCAGGGAGAAACATTCTCTCTAATTTTCTATATATGTTGCTGCACACTGTGTACTTGTGTATGATGAACTCACGTATATTTTACTTTATTTGCAAATTTGTAGATCGGTGGCGGCCATGGTTCTCATGATCCCATCCCCTCATGATTTTGCCCCTCAAGAAAAGGTCATTATCATGTGTTCAGCTTTTGGAAACTTCTCAGTTTCTTCGTTATTTTGGTGGATCACTTTGGTTTTGGAATCTTTTGTTTTTGAAAATGTTGGTGGGGAATTGTTGTTTTGGAAGATGGGTATGTTTTCATAATTAAATCCCAGCAAAGTTAACTTCTTCTTGTACTGATATACTGATATAGGGACGGATCTCCATAGAAACATGTGGGCTTGTTGCCCCGGCTGAGTTCTTAAATTTCATTTGGGTTTATTATAAAAATTTTTTTCTTAAAGTTTTGAGAGCATTGAAAATTTTTGTGATCATATTTGTCCCCGTTAAATTAAGGCTAATACAAGAAAATTTTTATTCATTATCAGAATTAAAATTATCACTGACAAATTTTTAATTATAAAATTTTTTTGTCGGTAATTATCAACAGATTATCGATGTCAACAGATTGTGGTAAAAAATTTGATATTTACTGATGAAATATCGACGGATTACTAACGAAATTAATTCTGTCAATAATCTGTAGGTGAGAAATTGACGCTAATTGTCACGTATTTTATAGACGAAATTTTTCATTTGCAATCTGTAGGTAATTTTTTATCGATGAAAAATTTTTGTTAATAAAAAGAATTTGCAAAAAAAAAAAAAAAATTGCACAACGTCGACGGAATTTTCGTCTGTATTTTCGTCGAAAAAACATGCTTTAATTTGAATCTTTCTTTTCCAAAATCAGATAAACCAAAAAAGAAAAAAAAACAAAAACAAAACCCCTCAAATCCCTAATCCCTCTCTCTCTCTCTCTCCCACTCTCTCCTTCCCTCTCTACCTTTCATGTCTCTCCTCTGCCCACCGTGTTCTGTCATTGGCCAACCAGTACCAAACCCTCTTTCGTCAATTGGTAATGTTTATTTAAATGTTCCTTTTTCAATAGTTTTGTTTAGTATTTTTGTTGAGTTTATTATTAATTTTTTGTTATAAATTTGTTGAGATTTATTGGGTTTTTAATTATATATTTGTTGAGTTTTAGTTGGGTTAAATTTTTAGTTTATTTTTATTAGATTTTTTTGTTGAATATTAACGTTGAGTATTGTTAATTTTTTTAGGTTTTTTTTTTTCAGTATTGTTGAATAATTTTTTTTATTTGTTGAGTAATTTTTTTTTAGTTGTAGAGTATTGTTGAGATTTGTTGGGTTTTTTTTTTTTTTATAGATTTATTAACTTTTATATTTGTAAGATTTATGTTGGTTTTAAGATTTATATATGTTTTTATGGATATTTTATATTTAATATTTGTTAAATTTTAATAATAATTATAAAAATTAAATAATTTATATTTGTACAGAATACACACTTTCTACTTACTGGTGGAGTTGAGAAAATTCTTCGAATATTTGATTTGAATCGGCTAGATGCAACTTTGAGACAAGTGGATAATTCTCTTGGTTCAATTACAACTGTTGCATGGATTTACAGTGACCAAATGATTTTAAGTTCTTGCACTAAAACTAATGGTGTTAAGTATGACTGTGTTTAACTGATAACACCTTTACTTTTTTTTCTACAATTGGTTGCCATAAGATAGTTCATTTGTGACAAGTATCATATATGTTTTGAATTAGTGTGCGTCACTCGAGGATTTTGAGATAAAATGTCTAATAGGTAGACTATTCTGCGCTTGTGTAATGGATGCATATTGTTTCTTAAGTTTAAAAGTCAAGCATGGAAGTTTTAGGGCATTTTGCAAGTTATGCATACTAGTTATAAAACATTTCTTGGGTTCATTTTACTTGGGTAAAAATAATGCTGGTGCCAACATTTGGTGGTTGACTTTATAAATTTTTTTAATATCGTGCCGTGTGGGAATTTCTAAGTTTTCATATATACTTGATAGAATTAGGAAAGTAAAGAAAAAGTGAGACATTTGAGTTTACGTTATTGGGAAAATGTTCTGTGTATATATTGACAATCATGTCTTCCATGTTGGATGTTTTGGTCAAACCTTAGATGCATTGGTTTATTAAAATTTAAAAAAAATAAATTTGTGGTTAAGACATCCATGTTGTGTCTTTATCACTGAAGCAGTGATTTCACATGATTATATGGTTGTCTATATGACTTCCTGAACCTTGTTACCGCTAAATCCTGTTTGCGTGTAAGTTGTGGGATCTAAGAAGTGGCAAAATTGTTCAAACACTTGAGACCAAATCACTTGTCACCAGGGCTGAAGTGAGTTAGGATGGTTGCAACCACTACCGATGGATCTACTATTAAGCTTTGGGATGCAAACCAGTAAGTCTTTAGTTGGATAGCTTCTGTAAACTTTATTCTTTCGCCAATGGCTGCTAACATTTGTATTTGGCCTTATTAGTTTTGGATTGTTGAAAAGCTACAACATGCCATGCAATGTGGAATTAGCTTCATTAGAAGCAAAGCATGGCAATAAGTTCAGTGTTGGAGGAAAAGATATGTGGGTCCATGTCTTTGATTTTCATACTAGAGAAGAGCTTGGTAGGTGCCTATTGAGATTGTGAGATGAACATCAATATCTACTATTTATTTGGGACTTAAATATTAGCTAATGCCCAAATTGGATTTTTTATATTTTTATTTAATATATTTCATAAACAATTTTGTAAATATTTTACATTTTTTTATAAATAAAATGGAGCATTTTGTTTATTCATTTTTCCTATTTATGTATATTTAATATTCATGTAATTACTTTTAAAATAAATTAAAAATAAAATAAAATAAAAATGATATAAATTATAAATAAAATATATTAAATATAATTAAAAAATAAATATTACCAATGGATTTTGTTTGTTATTGACGGAATAGTATTATCGACTTAGCTAGTATTGATAAAATTTTTTGTCAGTAAATCCATCACTACTGTTACTACCGACCAAAAAATGACCTTTATCGACAAAAAATTTCGTTGGTAAAGGCTATTTTTCTAATAGTGATTGTTTATCTCATAATTGAACATTGACACTTTGTGTTCTAAGTAATTTTATTATAATATGTATTAATATATTTTCAAGTTTGTAAAAAATGAAGTAAATTACTTTTGGAGAGTTTAATATTGTTAAATTTCTAATTTCTCCTAATAATTTGTTTAGATTGATGCAAGGCGATCTTATAAAGGTAATGAGACTTAGAGTTTTCACTATTTAAATGGTTTAACCACTTTTTAACACCAAAGAATAATATATAAAATATAAAGTAATAAAAATAAAAATAAATAATCATTAACTAATATGGATTTATGTGTTCATTCTTCTTTAAGAAAAGAAAAATTTTTTATTCTCCAAATTATAATGAATAAAAAAATATAAATTTGTTATTAAAAGAAAATGATAAAACTAACATATTAAAAGTAAATAATAAAATTAGATATGTTAATTTTTATTTCATTTTTTCACATGTTATATCTATCTTTAAAAATTTTGTAAGTAAAATTTTATTAAATTAATATATATGTGTGTGTATTATGAAAGATGATTTATCTAAATAGTATTTAGGTTATATTAGTAAAAAATAATCATATAATTAATTATGCATATATTATTTCTATTAAAAAATATTTTTTCATATACAAAAATATTAAACGTGCTAATTTTATTTATAATTTTTAAAATTAATTTGTATTTTAATGAAAAAATTTAAAATTAACTTAAAATATTTGCCCTTATTGATCATAAATGCTACTCTGTGCTTGTCCTGAAATGAAATTATCCAAGATTGCCAAAGTCCTCATTATCTCTTCTTATGAAGACTTAACATCTCATAGCATTATTTCTTTCTATTTCTTCTAATTTGTTGATCTTTGTGTTTTTTGTTGAAGTTGCACATGTTTTTTCATATTTAATCATTTTGGGTTTATGTCAGATAAATTGTAACGATTGGGTTGCCATCTTTGGGGTTCTTAAGTTTATGTTGGGCTATCATTTTGTTGAATTTTGTACTTAAACTTCTTATTAATAGATTTTCTTATGCCTTTCCCAAAAAAAAAAAAAGAGCATTATTTATTTTGCTTTCATCTTCTAGCTTCCCTTCTATAATTGCATGTGATATTGCCTCTTCATAAATATAAAAATTGTTTATATATTTTGCGTTTTATATCAGTTTGTTATTTAAAGAAATATAATCTTTTGTTTGGTACTTTAACTTTCATTTTGTTATTTATTTTGATACCTTAGACTAACCCGTCAGTAAATTTGCTGATACGATGATAAAAATATCTAATAAGATAGTGATATGTATTAAAAAAGTCTAATCAACACCACATCAACAATTACCACATCGGCATTAGAAGAAAATTTTTTAAAAAAAATTTAAATTTTTTTAGAAAACTTGAAATATTTTTTAAAATTAAAAAATATTTTAAAAACTAAAATATTTTAAAAATTTTAAAAATATATGAAAACATAAAAATTGTAAAAAAAATCAAATTTTTAATAAAAAAATCCAAAAAAATTCATAAAAATTTTAAAAATTGAAAATCAAAAATAAAATTTTTTTTTCAAAAAATCAATTTTTTTTTAAATTGTAAATTTTTTTTTAAATTATTAAAATTATGAATTTTTTGAATGTTACAATTTTAATTTTTTTTATATATTTTATGAATTTTAATTTTTTTAGTTTTTATTTTATTTTTTATTTCTCATAATTTTTTAATTTTTAAAAATTTTTAATAAAATTTCAAATTTATTAAAAAAATTTAATTTTTTTAAAGTTTTTGTGAATTTTTTTGAAATTTAAGAAAATTTTATTTCTATTAAAATTTTCATTTTTTTTAATTTTTCATTATTGTTTTTGAATTTTTTTGGATTTTCTATTAAAATTTTGGGAGTTTTTGAATTTGTTAAGTTTTAATAATTTTTTAAAATTTTTATAATTTTTAAAAATATTTCATATTTTTTAATTTTTTATAATATATTAATATGTTTCAAATTTTTTAAAATTTTAAAAATTTTTTAAAATTTTTTAATATTTTTATTAATACTAACAGGGCAATAAATTATGTAGTGCTAACTAGACTTTTGACACATGTTAGCATATTATTGATTATTCATACCACGTCAGAAAATTAATTAATGGCATTAGTTTGAAATACCAAAGTGGATGACGAAATAAAAGTTTGAGTATCAAACTAACAATTTTTTTGAGGTACTAAACTGACAGAAAATGCATAGTACATGGGTTATTCTTATATTCAACTCTTTAATTAACATAAATCCTTATTAGTTTAATGTGTTTGTTGGATTCAGGGTGATTGAGCACTATGTACTACTTTAGAATGATTATGAAATGCATTTGGATTGATTAGACATCATAAATTTAAGGATTTAAATCACTGATAACTCCTAATTATATAGTAATTTTACATTATAAAAATGGTGATAAATTTTAAATTTTGGATGATTTTTGGTACTTTTTATGTTGTTTTCATGATTTATGTCATTAAACTAATGCTCATTCTCAATGTAGAGTCCCATTTGGTCATGCCTCCTTAAAAGATGAAGATAAGCCTTATTACATAGTGTTTAAATTTGAAAACACATATTGTAATCTTTACCCCCTTGGCTGAATCTCACTCTATAAATAGGGAGGCCATTCACCCTATTCCATCATCCTATTTCTCATTTCTCTTCTCTCTTTTAGTTTTTAGTTCTTTAGTCCTTTTATTTCTTTAGTTTAGTTATTGGCTTAGGTGACAGATTTGCCAATAACAAAGCTTTATTCTTCAAATTATTTTCTTTTCAATTAAAAAATTATTTTTCAAAGATCTTTTCTTTCATTATTCTAGTTTCAAATATTGTTTATACTTTTTTAGTTTTGGCAATCTTACTTTTCCTTTTACAAGTTTGATTCAAGCTTTTTTTTACTCTTACAAGTTTCGACTATTACTTTCTTTTGGATGATCTACAAGTTCAGCTTTCATGCAATCTTAGTTTATGGCTATATTTTTTTACTTTCCAAGTGATAATGAGGTTAAAATCTAAACCTACAATTGCTTTCAATCTTTCTTTTCTTTATTTTGCAACTAAACCTAAGTTTTTATTTGTTTAGATATAGGAATCTAAGATCTCACCTTTGATAATTTTGAACTGACCAACATTACAATCTATAATCTTTTAGGAGACAATACTAAAACACTTCCATCATTATTACTTGATCTGTGCACTTGCAGGCTATATGAAAAATAGCAATCAAGTTTTTGGCATCGTTGCTGAGGATTATAGCGGTGTTATCAATATCAATAAAGATTTCTTAACTTCTTATAATTTAAACCTTTTTCTTTTATTTATTTTATTTTATTTTACTTTTCTTTGATCTTTTCTTATTTGCCTATTCAAATCCAAAAGTGTTGACTTAGCTCTAGTTGATTAAGAAATTGAAAGAACATTCAAAAGAAGAAGAAAAGAACAATCAGCACTACATCCACCAACACTAATGGCTAATGCAAAAAATGAGGAGTAAAGAACCTTAAAGGACTATGCAATTCCCAATACAGATGGTTTTCAGCCAACCATTAGAAGACCAGTTATTCAAGCCAACAATTTTGAGATCAAGCTATCAATTATACAAATAGTCCAAACTTCTGTGCAGTTTAGGGGGTTACCAAGTGATTATCATAATCTTTAGCTTTCTAACTTTTTTTAATTATGTGCTATTTTTCATTATAATGATGTTTTTGACGAAACTATTAGACTAAGATTATTTCCTTTTTCTCTTAGGGACAAGGTGAAAAGTTAGTTGTCATCATTACCACCTGGTTCAATCACCATATGGGATGATTTTGTATAGAAGTTTCTAGAAAAGTTTTTCCCACCAGCAAAAACAACAAAGCTAAAGAGTTAGATCACCACATTTCTATAAGCAAATGGTGAAACATTATATGATGGATGGGAATGATTCAATGAGTTGTTAAGCAAATGCCCATACCATGGATTACCCAGTAGCTACAAATATAGATTTTTTACAATGTCTCACACAACCTATGAAAACCACTTTAGACTCAGTTGCTGAAGGGATAATTATGAGTAAGACTCCTAAGGAAGCAAATGAGTTTATTGAATAGATAGCTGCTAACAACTACCAGTAAAGGATGAAGAGAAAAGTAAGTAAAAAATCTGCTGGTTTATTTGAGATATATGTTATCACTTCCATCAATACCCAATTAATTGGCTTCACCAAAAAGATTGAAGTCTTATGAAACCAAACCCAAGCTAACCATGTGAATGTTATCCAAAATCCTTTTGTGTTACGTGATATATGTGAAGATCTTATTCCACTGAAAGATGTCAATTCAAAAGTAGAACCTATCTAATACATCCAACAATCTAAGCCAAACCATAATCCTTATAGTAATACCTACAACCTTAGATGGCGAAACCTAAACCTAACAATTTTAGACATGATACGATGGTATGACATGAAAATGATACAAAAAAAACCATATATATGTTTTAAAAAAGGTGTTTCATATCTATTCGTGTCGACACAAATTTCAAAACAATACATTTTATTTTGTATATGTTTTGACTCATCTAAACACATGACACGATACGAATAATACGTTTAATTTAATCTTATTATATGAGTACATATTTAATATGTTTAACACGTTTAATATATTTTTCATATTTATTTTAATTTAATATAAACATACAAAGATTATTTTAATTTTTAATCTTTTAATTATGATACTTAATTAGCTATTTAATTTCATATAAACATTATTTTAAATATTTAATTATGATACTCATTTAATAATTATTATAAAATTATTTTTTATATTAATAATATAAATACAATATAAATATTAATATTAGTCTTATAAATTATTATTTTATTCTTTAATCTTTAATAGTTTATCATTTTGAATTTAATACTAAAATTTAATATAGTGATATATGTCATAATGTATAGATTCGTAGAACTATCACTAGACATGGATTAAAGGAGTCACGACCAATCTTTATTTGTTTAAGTATGATTGGCTACCTAACTAAATCTGATCCACGAAACTAGATTTAGGTTTGGGAGTGCAGTTACACGTGAAGAAGGTTATAGAACCCTTATAGTGCCCATTCAAAAGATGGTACCAGTTTGATTCCAAGTTATCCAAGCCTTAAAAATATTTATATTTTATCCAAATATTTAATATTAAGAATTAACCTTAAAATGACCCCAATATTTTGGTAGTAGTTCAAGATCATTCTCTCACCTTATGAGTATTTATAGAGACTAGTGCACGTTTAACATATTTTTCATATTTATTTTAATTTAATATAAACATACAAAGATTATTTTAATTTTTAATCTTTTAATTATGATACTTAATTAGCTATTTAATTTCATATAAAAATTATTTTAAATATTTAATTATGATACTCATTTAATAATTATTATAAAATTATTTTTATATTAATAATATAAATACAATATAAATATTAATATTAGTTTTATAAATTATTATTTTATTCTTTAATCTTTAATAGTTTATCATTTTGAATTTAATACTAAAATTTAATATAGCGATATATGTCATAATGTATAGATCCGTAGAACTATCGCTAGACATGGATTAAAGAAGTCGTGACCAATCTTTATTTGTTTATGTATGATTGACCACCTAATTAAATCTAATCCACGAAACTAGATTTAGGTTTAGGAGTGCAATTACAAGTGAAGAAGATTATAACACCCTTACAGTGCCCATCCAAAAGATGGTACCGGTTTGATTCCAAGTTATCCGAGCCTTAAAAGTATTTATATTTTATCCAAATATTTAATATTGAGAATTAACCTTAAAATGACCCCAATATTTTGGTAGTAGTTCAAGATCATCCTCTCACCTTAAGAGTATTTATGGAGACTAGTGCACGTTTAACATATTTTTCATATTTATTTTAATTTAATATGAAGATACAAAGATTATTTTAATTTTTAATCTTTTAATTATGATACTTAATTAGCTATTTAATTTCATATAAAAATTATTTTAAATATTTAATTATGATACTCATTTAATAATTATTACAAAATTATTTTTTATATTAATAATATGAATACAATATAAATATTAATATTAGTCTTATAAATTATTATTTTATTCTTTAATCTTTGATAGTTTATCATTTTGAATTTAATACTAAAATTTAATATAGTTATATATGTCATAATATATAGATCCGTAGAACTACTGCTAGATATGGATTAAAGGAGTCGCGATCAATCTTTATTTGTTTAGGTGTGATTGACCACCTAATTAAATCTAATCCATGAAACTAGATTTAGGTTTGGGAGTATGGTTACATGTGAGGAAGGTTATAGCACCCTCACAATGACCATCCAAAAGATGGTACTAATTTGATTCCAAGTTATCCAAGCTTTAACAATATTTATATTTTATCCAAATATTTAATATTGAGAATTAACTTTAAAATGACCCTACTATTTTGGTAGTAGTTCAAGATCATTCTCTCATCTTAAGATATGGAGACCAGTATCCCATTCTAAAAAGGCTATGTCGTCAGATTTATTAATATATTTTATTCAAAAAAATTAGTAAGTTTTCCAATAGTTTGGTAGGACTTTGAAGCAAATCTCCAAATAATTTAGTGAGATTTTATTGCAAAAGTGTTTATAAAAATTTTGAGAATTTCATTAAATCTCTTAAAGACTTAATTTGAAGCAATCCTATGATAGTTTAGAGGATAAAATTTTTTTTTATTGCTTTATGAAATTTTTTAATAGTTTGGTGGATTCCATAAACTTATTTGAAAAGATTTTTCTTCTTTTTTTAAAAAAGATTTTATTATTATTAATATTTTATTTTTTTATTTTTATTATTATTATTTTTTGTTTTCCAAAAAAAAAAGATTCTTTTTTTAATAGATATTGAATTACCAAATGTAAATAAATAAATAAAAACAAAAAAATAAAATAAAATAAAACTTAAAATAATGAAATCAAAAAATAAAATGAAAACGAAAAAAAAAAACCTGCGATTCGGGTCGGGTCAGCATGTGGGTTAACATCCAGATCCTGGACGAATTACCGTGGATCTGACTTCTCTAAAACGATATCATTTTGGGACCCTATAAAAGTCACTTTCTATGTTTTAAGCCTCAGAAGCTCCTACTATTTTTCTCTCTACCTCAAAAACACTCTCTTTTCTCTCTAAAAAACCTAAAAACACCATTGGAACTTTAACCGAAAACTAGGAAAACCTAGTAATTTTTGGAAAAGTAGTTGAAACATTCAACTAGAAACTGGAAAAGCCATTGATTTTTGGAAAAGTCACCGGAACCCTACCAAAAAATTCAACCTTCGTAAAAAAATTTCACCAAAAAATTAGAAAATTCATACAAAAACCTAGTTTCTTTTTTCAGATTTTTAGATTTTCCAAAATTTTGCCTAGATCCCTCAAAAACCTCTTTGAAGCTTAAACCCAATCTCAGAAACTTAAATTCAAACCTAGAAAACCTAAGTCAAACCCAAAAATCTAAATAAAAAATTTCAAAACCCTAACTCCAGAAAGCCTTTTTCAGAATTTTTAAACACCCAACCATTTCTTATCAAAATCAACCTCTATCCTATTCTTCTAATTCTTAGTTCAATTTATAGGCATTTTTAGAAGGATCTTTAGGAAATGGACAGAACCAATCCAGGCTTGAATCCCGGGATTGGGTTCTACCGGGCATGATTTACGGCTCGATTTTTGCTAACTTGTCCAGAATTGGATTAAAAGTTCTTTGATCTGCATTAAAACCTTTTAACCTTCTAATTCGATTGTCATTTTAGTTTCCAAAATTTTCATTAAGATCAGGCTAAGAAAGTAAAGGGGAAAACGATAAAATAGAATAAATAATAATAATAATAATAATATACCAAACTAATACAATAATAATACTATAATATGATATGCTATATTATACTATATACTATAATAATACTAATAAAATACTATATTATAATAATATATTATACTATATAATAACATATTATACTATAGTAATAATAAATATAATAGTAATAATAACAAAAAAAATTGACTCCAATTGATCCTGAACATAAATGGGTGTTTATAGACCTCAGACACAAATGGGTGTCTATAGCTGCCCTTATTTGCATATTCCTGTTAAACAGGGATGATGTAAAAACCTAGACATCCACTATGTTCCTAAAAACAAAAATCAAATCAGTAAGTAGAAATGACTGGGACTAAGCTACAAGTCTTAAAAAATGATCTGGACGGAGCCAAGATTAAAAAGTCAAAAAAATGATTTGGATTGAACCAAGATTAGATGATTGAGATGAAGCCACAAGTCTAAAAGATAAAGTGATCAGGATCGAGTTGAAGTCAAAGATGAATGATCAAGACAAAATCGCAATCAAGAAAATGATTTGGATTGAGCCAAGATCGATTGACAGGGACAAAACCATGAATCTAAAAGATAAAGCAACCAGGACAGAGTCGAGGTTAAAGAGGAATGATCAAGATGAAATCACAAGTTAGGAAGATGATCTAGACTGAGTTGAGATGAGATAACCGAGACAAAATCGTAAGTTTAAAAAATGAAGCAATCAGGACAAGTCGAAATCGAAGATAAATAATTATGATGAAATCACAAGTCAAAAAAATGATTTAGACTGAGCCGATATCGAATGAGTGATAAGTGATAATGCAACGATGCAAATGCATGTCTTATTTAGGATACAAATGTAAACACAATATATGTAATGCTGATGTCATGAAATTTCACTTGTGGTGATAAGGTTCTCAAGACTTCACCAATCCTTCTTAGCTTCTCAGTAGTAATAATCTCAGAGTAAATTTTGTCAGCTATCCATGTCATTCTTCTCATCTAATCACAACTCATAGGTTGTGTCAACCAATCGATCATTAGATTCATCATTGGGTCACCTTGTTTACCTCTTTGTAAATCATTTTCTCATGCTTCTTTCATTTATCTCATCTTAGATTTCTTTTAAAAGAATGGATAAGTCTTTATGAAAAATGCCATTCATTTATTTGCCATCATTCAAATAAGTAATAGACATGATGCATTTTTTTGGTTCATTCAGGGAATATTCATTTGGTGAAGGATAAGAAAAATGGGTCTTTATTATTGAAGGAACAAAAGTTATGGTCAAGAACAACTCAAAGATCAACAAAGGTAAAATGCTGTGATTATTCAAATAGGATATTAACATCCAAAATAACGATTGTTTAAACAATTGTAAACTTAAACTTAGAATCATTTTTCAAAAACACATTCCATTAATATTTTATATCTTTGAGCCAAACATCATCCTCATTTTTAGGACCCTAACAAGAAGTTAATTTTTTTAGTTTTCATCTTTACTTAAACTGCCCTTTCGGGTTTTCAGTTTAAGTCTTCCTTTTTTTCTCATTTTCTTTTCTCTTTTTTTTTTCTTTCTTTTTTTCCCTCTTTTTTGCTTTTGTTTTAGCCTTTTTTTTAGGCTTTTCTTTTCATTTTTTTTACACCTCTTGTTCTTCTTTTCTTCTTATTATTCTTTTTCTTATGGTCCATTAGTGACACTTTGATTAAAGTTTCAACCAATCCAATAGCAAATCTGCCTTAATTCAATTCATGATTCTCTAATTCAAGTATTCACATTCGATCAAAATAAACTTTTATAGGACGCAATGTAGTTAAGTTAAAGGGTTGTGAAAGAAATGGATGAAATAAGCCGACACTGTATTTGAAGGGTAATTAAACAAAGGATCATTTCTTCATGTAGAGTACATTGGCATTTTGCCCCATCAATTTTTTTTTATTTTTTTATTTTTCATGAAAATTTGAACACAAAAGGGCTTTGCCTCTAAAATTATAAACTTTTCAACTTTGCCTCCCAGTGTGGGGATGATCTTTGGTTAGGATTCTTTGAAAGCAATTTTCAATAAGCTTAAATAGGGTAGCAAAGGATAAATTTACTTTTTTTTTTTAGGATAGAAGAAAGATGGCTATTTCTCATCTCAAGTATGAATACTCTCGATGAAGAATATTTATTGACTAAGAGCATACTTGTCAATAATTACAAAGATCATGTGTTGCATCAGTTTTAAAATCTTTCTTAGATTTGTCCATTTATTTAGCAGTCTTAATAAATCAACAATTTTCATCTATCAATCAAATGATGTTTTCAAAATTAAATCTTGAATTATCAAAATGATTATTTGAACATTCATTATTTGGAATCAAAGAATGGATATGGGAAAAAGGTATGAGAAAGTAAAAGTAAATAATAGGGATTCATACAAAAAGGAATATCATGAAAATGTATCAAACATGTCACTTTATAAAAATGAAGAAAAATAAGATGAAATCCAAGTACATAAAATAAATTCCTATTCTCAAGAAATCTTAAAAGGATAAATAGTTTCAATCAACCTCTCTAAAATCATACCCTTAAATGATTAAGTGATGGGCTACTATTGACATTAGATGTCATGTTCCCACCAGTGTCAAAGTTTATCAGTTTTTTTTATCAGACTTTGTTCCATATGTTTCAAAGGGATACAATTTTCAATAAAGTGGCCAACCATCCTATAATGATAATCACAGTTTGTAGTGGGATTATACCATTTGGGTAGGGAGGTTCAAGTTATTTTGCAAGAACAGGAGCAATCAAATAGTTTTCATAAAGCTCTTGGTACAATTTTATGTAGCTCATGGGAATAGGGTTAAATGTGGGTTTTTTCCTATTCCGTGATTCCCGTACACCACTTATTGGGGTAGTTGGTGAATAGAGGGACTTAGTGTGGATAGGTAAGAATGTCGTGTAGTTGATTGGTAAACTATAGCAGAAGCATGACTTATAATACGATGATACGTGGGATAGATCGACTGAGGGTAATTTTTGAATTGCTACCTTTCGAAACTCACAACTTGAGTCTCACTTTCTTTTTTCTTGGACATCTTTTTAGCAGTAGAGGACTCTACTTCTTTCAATTTATCATTCTTGATCGTGTTTCAATGATCTCCCCTAAAATCACCATATCGACAAAAGTTTTAGTCGCATTTACTATCATATTCTCATAGTTTGGTGACTTTAGAGTGCTTATAAGTAGCATTATCATTTCTTTCTCTGTTAAGAGAGGTTGTACTTGAGCAACAACATCTCACCAAGATTCAGATGTTTTCTTCTCCATTTCTTATAATGAAAGGTGATTAAGAGCCATATCTATGATGTGGTAGTATTGGTTGATGAAAGATCGAGTCAAATCTTTTCATGATCTTATGCGAGTCCTATCCAACTAAATATACCATCTTACAAAAGACTCAATCAAGCTGTTTTGAAACACATGCATGAGCAATTTCTCATTGTTGGCATGTGCTGCTATTTTATGACAATATATTGTAATCTGTGTAATGGGGCACTTAGTACCATCGTACTTCTCAAAATTTGGTATTTTGAATTTTAAAGGAATTACAACATCTGGCACCAAACAAAGGTTGATAGCATCCATGGATCCATAGAAATCAATGCCTTCTATAGCTTGTAATCTTTCCTCAATCATGCTTATAGCTTGATCAATCTTAGAGTCTTCTAAGTGTGCAGCCATTTACAACTTCACTTTTGCTTTTGTCTCATCTGGTTTGGGGATTGGGCTGAGCTTAGCTACCTTTTCAGTGAAGACAGAATTAGTATAACTTTAAACATTCCCTGGATTGTAGTTTAAAAACGTAGTCTGTTATTGCTAAAAATTTAGAGTGATTTAGGTTTGGTTTAGACCAAAGCCTAATGGTATAGTGATTCAGTATCTCCATGTGAGGTATCTTTTTTGACCTCTTTTCCTTTGTTCATCTTTTCTATGGCTTTAAGGATCTTACTTAACTTTCCCTTCATTATCTTCTAAGCTTTTTATAACCTTTTAAAGTAGTTTGCATTATCTTGCTCTATCTTTTTGGCTCTAGCCCGAGTGTAATATTGGTGTTGAGCTATCCTCGAACCTTGATTTCCACAATGTGCAAATTTAAAATGATGCTTATGGAATCTTTAAATTAGGTATGAGAATGAATGCAAAAACATAATGAATGAATGCAATAAGGAGAATTTACCATATTACAATTGTTATCAAAGAAAATCTTTATTGAATTGAAAGTCACTTTTAACCAAATCCAACATTATATCCATGAAAAGTCTAAAACTACTAGGAAAAGAAATCCATAGTTTGTTGATACTGGCTCTGCACTTCATTAAGGAAATCTAGCAATTTTTTAGGCTCCCATTGGTGGAACCTTTGATTTCTATTTTTCAATCACTTCTACCATGCTTTTGGCTTTGTAAACAGCCATAATGATTTGATCAAGCAGGGACTTTAACTGGTTATGTTTTTTTATATATGCTTCTTTCATCTGATCACATTCTTCGATCACAGTCTTCATTTGAGCTTTGATTCCCTTCAACACTCTGTTTAGCATCTGGATGTATCTTTGTGCTTAAAGATGTATTGCATCCCTTTCTTGTAGTTTTGCTTGCAACTGTTTATTTTCTTGCAAAAATTGCACCAATTCTTGATTAATGGATGATCGTGTTGCATTAAAGTCAATGTACAAACTCCTTCATCCTAAAGAATACATTAAAGGGTTTACTAAAGAAGGACAAATGCTACTACAAGTAGGGAGAACATTATTAAAAAGCATTCAACCTGAGTAAGAGGAAATAGTCAAAAATGAAATAGTTTAAGAAGGGGAAGTCCAAGAAAAAGATTCACAAAAAGAAGAAAAAGAGGAAGAAGTTTAAGAAGAAGTACAATAAAGGGTAAGGATGACAACCATAATGTATAGGTAGTGTTTAAACATAACACCACCTACGCCAAGGCCTATTCCAAAAGATGTACTTAAAGAATTGAAGGAAGCTACATTGTTGGAAGATTGCAACTCTAAACTTCAACAACTCCTGCTTAGAAAGTAAAAAGATCCAGGAAGTTTTACTATTCTTTACAAAATTGGACATTTAAAATTTTATGATGCTTTTTATGTCTTGGTTCTATTATAAATCTATGCTTATAAATATTTTTATGCAGTTAGGGTGTTGAAAGCTAAAGCTTGCAAAGTACAACCTTAAGTTTGTTGACCAATTTGTTGAGTTGCTACAAAAGAGATTGAAAAATGTCTTTGTTAAAGTTGGTAAATATAATTTCTTTATGGATTTTACTATTTATACATGAAGGATGCTAAGGCTCCATTACTATTAGGCAAACCTTTCTTATTGACTACTAAAGATGTCTACAACTCTAGCCTTACCCTTAGATTTAAACATAAGAAGCTACAATTTGTGACTATAAGGTGTGGTGTACTTAAAGATAAAGATGATGTAAATATGAAGGTGAAAAAAATCATAGGGAGTTTGACCTACTAGATAAACCTCCTAACCATATGATTCAAAATCATTTGGCAACCCTTAGCTCCAGCCATGTCAACTCTATAAGAAATTCAAGTTCTGTATATGTTATTCCTTCTAAGAAAGCTGGTATTCCTCCTAAGACCAAGTCTATTTATGTCATTTCACAAATAGGAAGGCAATAAAGAAAGCTCCCACTTAAAGGGACAAGATGATTCCATAGATTTAGGGATGGCCAAGCTTGACTAAAACTAGTGCTGCTTGGGAGGCAACCCAAGTTTTACTTTAATGATTATGTTTTTTTTTTCTTAATTTTTTTTAACACAGGTATGCTTTAATATTTTTGTTTGAGTTTTTTTTTTTTTTTAAGGATGAAGTGAAACAAGGATGATGCCTCATACAAATGGAATTTGACCTTGAAAGTAACTATGGGGACTATTCTTTTTCCTTATTGTTTGATATATTGTTTAATTTAATTATGGGGGAGAAAAGAATGCTTTATGAAAACTTAAATTTTTTTAAAAAGTTGTGATCCCATTATTACTTTCAGACCAAATGGACATACTATGCTCACTTAGTTAAATTTGCATATATTTTTCAAGAATGACTAAAGTATGATATGAAGTTTAATTATGGATAAAGTGGAACTTGAAAAGAATTCTTAAACATGTCTATTTTTTGGATATGATTATTTTTCAGGGGTTTTTATTCTCTTTTAATGAAATGCTAAGATTTTTATGAAATTTTGTGAGATGTGGATTTGCATGAGATTTAAGCATATGAATAAGTGTTCTAGAATTCAATTACTCAACCCTTGAGGCAAAATCTTGACTATATTTAACTCGAGATGATCTAGGCAGTTTTTTGAACCATTTGTGCCTTTTGCAAGCCAACCTATTATGATGCATCACTAGTACCTATATTTTGAACCTATTATATTATTTCTTTTTCTTTATTTATTTAGGCACATAACAAGCCAATAAGCCTTTTTTTTTTATTATTATCCTTTCTTTGGTTTTACCAACCCAATTGGGCTTACTTGTGTATATGGACATTTCTATATATTTGAGAGGAAATGAGGTGTAATGAATGAAATGAAAGAAAGAAATGGAAAAAACAAAGGCAAAGCCCAAAAGAAGTAAAAAAAAAATGGCTATATTATTTTTCCAAAAAAATAGATGCCATGAATAAAAGAATAAAGTGATGCCTCACAAGTCAAAGTTTTAAAAAAAGCTACCAATTGTTCAAAGACCAAGAAATTCAAAAAAAGTAAGCTTAGGGTTTTTAAGCCTAAAATTCCTTTTTTCCTACCTTGACCCAAGCCTTACATTACAAGCCTAAAAAATTTTTTAATCTTAAATCAAGTATGTAAGTCTAATATTAGTGGAAAGGAATAGAGAAGTGAACATATGAAGTCTATTCTATCTTTGAATTGAAATGTAATGAAATATTTTGCATTATTTTTAGTTGAATTATATGCATGAATTAGAGATTAAGTAGATGTATATATGTAATGAGCATAAGATATTGAGAGCTTGTTTTTGAAAGAATTTCTTGTAACTTTATGTATATAATTAGATTTGTGTTATGCAATAGTGCATGATAAGAATTGTATGTAATTTTTTACTTTGTAAGTATGTATAATGGTTTTTTAGTTTTGTTGATTTGAGCTTTTGCTTAAGGACAACCAAAGATTTAAGTGTAAGGGTATGATAGCACCTAATTATATAGTAATTTTACATGCTAAACATGGTGCTAAACTTTAAATTTTGGATGATTTTTGGTACTTTTTATGTTGTATTCATTATTTTTGGGTGTCAAGGTATAGCCTTCATTTTCGTACAAGCCATGCATTAAAGCATACAAGGAGCATTTTCAGCCTAATCTTGAAAGCTCATAGCTAAACCACATCGGTCTATACACATCCATCAATGTGGCCAAGGTAGAGTTCTACTTGCACAAGGACTTTCCTATGATACATTACATTTGGCTACCTATATCTTAAGGAGGATTGCATGCCAATTTCAAGCTTATTTGGACTCCAACATGTTCGGCCAAAAGTGATTTAATCCAAGGACTCTTTTGCTTAGCCATGAAGGAATTGTGCTTGCCTAAAGACTCTACATTACATTCGGCTAGCTTACTCTCAAGAAAAAATTTCAAGCATACAAGGACACTTCCATCTCTATCCATTTGACCATTTCAAGTGCAAGAAAAAGATAATCATCAATTGAAGACTTTCAAGCCTAAAGGGACTCTACATCATTCGGCTAAAAAGAGTTTGAAGTCCACCATGAATTTTTTCGCTTAGCCTTGAAGATTTTTGCTTGGAGGAGGACTTTATCCTTTTGAATTTCAAGAATTGGATAAAAAGTAATTTATCTCCTCTTGAATTTCATCTTAGCCGAACCTAAGGAAGGGATTTGCTTCAAGAAACAATAAATGACCAAGATCACTTCTTTAAGACCCCATTCAGCTAAGCATATACAAGAAGGGTCCTATTCAATCATGCCTCCATAGAAGATGAAGATAAGCCTTATCACTTAGTATTTAAATTTGAAACCACATCTTGTAATCCTTACCCCTTTGGCTGAATCCCACTTTAGAAATAAGGAGGCCATTCACCCAATTCCATTATCCCATTCTTCACTTCTCACTTTTCTTTTATATTTTAGTTTTTATTTCTTTTTATTTCTTTAGTTTAGCTATTGGCTTAAGTGACAAATTTGCAAATACCAAAGCTTTTTTCTTTAAATTATTTTTTTTTCCATCAAAGAAGTATTTTTCCAAGATCTTTTCTCTCATTGTTCTAGTCGTAAATCTTGTTTTTGCTTTCTTAGTTTCGGCAAGGTTACTTTTCCTTTTACAAGTTTGATTCAAGCATTCATTTACTTTTATAAGTTTTGGCTATTACTTTTTTTTTTTTGGATGATCTATAAGTTTAGCTTTCATGCAATCTTTGTTTCAAGATTATTACAAGCATTCGGCAATCACTTTTTCTTTATTTTTTAAGTTTTCAACTCTTGTTCTTTCGATCTAGTTTGTATATATATTTTTTTATTTCCCAAGTGACAGTTGGTAAGGTCAAGATCTAAGCCTACAATTGCTTTCAATATTTCTTTTCTTTATTTTGCAACTAAAGCCAAGTTTTCATTTGTTTAGATATATGAATCGAAGATCTCACCTTTGGTAATTGTGAACTATCCAACATTACAATCTATAATCCATTAAGAGACGTACTAGAATACTTTCATTATTATTATCTGATCTATGCACTTGCATGCTATACGAAAAGCAGAAATCAATCACTTACTTGTAAAGGCATTATGATTTAGAATTAACTTGGATATTTAGTATCATGTTTTGTGGCTTTTATTTTTTGAAAAAGAAATGCATACTTGTAACTATATTGTTTTAGTGGTCATCGAACTTCTTTGTAGTTTCTTATTCTTACTCATTCTGGTTTATCCTTTCTAGTTTATAGGGGCAACAATAAGCTTATCGAAGCAATAAATACAAATCAAGAATGGTCAAATAGGCATCATAAGTAGTGTGTTGTGTTGTTATGGAATATTTTCTTAGGGTGGTTTGAAATCTTATTTTATAAAGAATAGTAGAAAGAAGCTCGCTTTGAAAGTAGTTATTCAACTTGCTCTTGATCTTGCAAAAAGGTAATCTGACCTATGTCCCATTTTTATTTGTTGCTTGTCTGTTTATTGAGTTGCGGTTTCACAGTTCAAGCATAATAAATGTCTTGTAATTTTCTATAGCTTTTATACTTAAGTGGATGATCTGTCATTTTGTAGGTTGAGTTATTATCATTCACAAAGATTATTAACAAAGCTGTAAAGACATAGAACATGTTGTTAGATAAGACATGTGCATTAAAACTTGTTGACTTTGGAGTTGTAGGTGTAGAAGCTTCAAATCCTAATGACATGATTGGAGAGACTAAAACACATGATTATATTAACTATATAGATATTGGAGGTTATTGCTATTTCAATACAGAACTTTAAAATAAAACTTCTAAGTTCTTTTTGTTTTTCTTTTTCCATATATGAGTTTACTTTTTCTTTTGGATTTTAAGTAAAATTAATGGTATTTTAGGTGTAATGGATGAATGATGTATGCTAGATATTTGTTATTAAGTGAACACCTTTTGTTATCACTAAAAAGGTTATACACATTGTTTTGTTTGATCAGTTTTGTTTTCATGCATTTGCATCCATTGGTTTCATGTAGGTAGGTATTTGCTACATAGCAATTATGGACGAGGTGATCTCACTTACATCCATGTAAGTTTACTACAAACTAGGACTACACCTACCTGGTATGAGACTTTCGATAATTTAAAGGCTAGATCCAAAGATGCCTAAGGCAAATAGGGAGACCATGTGTCCATTCTTCTTGGAAAGATCCATCTTGACCTAAGACAAAATGATTTCATTTAGTTAACCAACATTTGGGAGCATTGGAAATAAATAAGACATAAAGTTTTTTGCAAGAAATACAGAGATTTGGCATTACTCCTTTCAATGGTAGTTGAAATTACTTTGGTCTTAGCTATAGTATAGTTTTGAGATCCCTTGTACAGATGTTTCGTGTTTAATAAAGTGGATATGGTACCAATAATTGATGAGTATTCTATTTTGTTTTGCCTCAACCATTCAAACTCAGATAAAATCTATTGGAAAAATAAAAAGTCAAGTTATCACAAAAAGCTCACTAGTATAATTGGGTTAGTGTTCAAGAAGTTGACAAACTTGTGAAGTCAAAAAATGAAAGTATTTCTATACCTTGGGATGTTCTGCAAGATCTCATCATTAAGTGTTTGGAATATGATCAAGGCATGAGTATGATAGCTTTAGCTCTTTATGGGATGGTGTTATTCCCTAAGTTCTTAGGACACATTAAAGTTGTGATGGTAGATTTCTTTAACCAAATTGAGCGTTTGATAAATGTGGCACCAATAATTCTAGCTGAAACCATTTGGTATTTGAATCATTGTCAGCAAAAAAGGGATGGACGCTTCATCTGATGCTTATATTTGTTGTTTATTTTACTAAAAAGCCACCTTGAATGTAGAGAGGTTAAATTTCATAAACCATATTTCACTACTTGCATAAACATCAAAGAGTTTTGTGAAAGTAAATAATTGGGGCCAAAGTCAAAGGGTGAATGGATCTTAACTCAATGTAAGTTTACAAGTCAAGAAGTTATTTGTAGAGCACCATGAGTGCCATATAACTTGGTACTATTCAATTGTAGGAATCAACCTTGGGTCCCTCTTTTAGGTATGTAGGGTGCTATTGATTATGCTCCGATAATGGTGTAAAAACAATCAAGTTATGAGCAATTGATCTTGATGATAAATAGGCTTAACCAATTGAAATTTGCATATAGTAATGCAAGTATTTTGAATAAGATAGAAAATATCACCAAAGCTTTAAAGCAAACTGTCAGGTTCATAAAAAGAGGCGCACAAATAAGACCACTCCAGAATATTTCTTTTAGCACATTAGGTAGCCTAAAGACATCGTGCTCCTTTCGAAAGAAATTTTTGATGCCCAATTGAACCTACGCCATAAGATCCTTTGCTATATGTAGAGATTGCCAAACAAAAACACCAAGAGGAGAAGAAGTGAAAGTTTTTTTTTTTTTTTTTAAAAAAAATTATCTATTTTCAAAACTTTGCCAGAACGATGGGATAATTTTTAATGGTCAAATCTTGCACATAGAACATATATCTAAATAGCATTTCTTTTATGACATAAAAAATAATAATACATCCTAATTTTGAAATTGTGGTAACAAAGGTTCAAGGATAGCTTGACCTTTGAAAGCTTCAAATCAACTTGTCCACCAATCATACAACACTCATTCATGAACACTCATTCATGAGTCAGGGCCATGGAAAAAGAACAAGTTAGTTAGATGGATAAGATCGAAAAAACATAGGAGAAAATAAAGGAGCAACTTAATATGATGTTTGAAATGATGAGAAAAATAGGCAAAAAGAAATAAGTGATCAGAGAAAAAGTTGCTTAAGAAGGTCACCAATAATAAGATGATGAAGAACCTCATATCCATCACGTTTTACTCCACATCAAGCTCAAACTTTTCAAAGGGAACAGCCATAAGCAATGCCATTCATTGAAGGGTACCTATCTATCTATCCTAGCATACTTGTAACAATACGACCTACCCAATTTCAGGGGCAAGCTGTTCCTATCCTAGGAATGAAGTTTTTAGATCAAATTCATGTGCCAGAATTGGTTGATCCTCAAGAACATAAAAAGCTAAAAACAAATGCATCCGAAGTAAGAGAAGACCCAAAATGTCAACATAAGATGAACTTTATAAAAGAAAGGTTGAGGGCCATCAAAAGGATGGACATTTATGGTCCATACAAGGCTACACATAGTGCCTGATGTGATCATCCCACAAAAATTCAAGGTCCCAAAATTTGATTATTACGAGTAAACTAAATGTTTGATGACTCAAGTGATGTGTATTGTTAAAAAATAGTTGCACACACCCTCAATGACAAAATGTTGATCCATATATTCTTGGATAGTCTTATGAAATTTACAACTAAATGGTATGTTTAACTAGATAGAAGCCATATCTATTATTGAAAGGAGTTGGCCAAGACATTCATTACTCAGTATAAGTATATCATAGATATGTCCAAAGATCGTTTATCCTTATAGAGCATGGAGAAAAAAGCTAATCAAAGGTTTAAAAAATATATTCAAAAATAGAGAGCTACCTAAAAAAATCACCTTTTACAAATAAAGAAACTACGGTCTTGTTTATCAATATTTTTTTACTATTATATTATGACAAGATGATTAAAAATGCCACAAAGAACTTCGTGGATATGGTAATATTTGGAGAGATCATGGAAAACTCAATTAAAAGTGAAAAAGTTGAGTAAAACGATACAAAGAAGGTTGGTGTATCAAGAAAAAAAATATGTACAAGCTATTTCTTATTGGGGACAACTAGTTAAGGGTGATACCTCATATCATCTTCCTCCAATCTACCCTCCTTATTATCCCCCTATCAATAATAGCTCCCCAAACCCCTACCTTTACCAACCAATCTTGTGAATAGGTTTCCAACCATGCTTTCACCTTTAAGCACCCATTTATATCCATACACCTACACCAACAGCCTAACTTTTCATCTAGCCAAATAGCTTAACAAGTAATCAAAGAGGACTCCAAGGAAATTAGGAAAAGATTCCCATTGACCCAATTCCCATGCATACACTAATTTGTTTCCTCAACTCATAAAAGATCACCTTATTATGCTGTCCACCTTAAGCCTTTGAAACCTACTTATCCTAAGTGGTATGATGCAAATGCCCGATGCAATTACAATTATGAAAATATGGGTCATTTCATGAAAATTACACAACTTTGAAATACAAAGTGCAAAACTTGATTAAGGTTGGTTAAGTGAATTTTGATACTAAAACAAAACCAAATGTCAGTGGAAACCTTTTACCAAATCACTTAGGAGTAGTAATCAATGCAGTTGATGATTGTAAAGTGAGTTACGTTAAAAGGAGGGTGGATGAGGTCAAAACCCTAATAAGCCAAGTGCTTGATAGTTTCATTAAAGCTAACATATTTCAACTATTGCCTTTGGACCAAGTGATTTGTCACAAATATTATAATTCACCTCAAGCTTGTATATATCACATGGGGGTAGTGAGGCACTCTTTCCAAAATTATAGCAAGTTTTGCCAAGTGTTGCAAGCGATGAAAGACTCTTCATTGATAAAATGTTATGAAAAATATGATGAAAAGTAATGAATGCAACAAAAAGGGAGTCTTTGAGGAACATGTTTGTGTCTTGGTCGATAACCATTTACTATGATGAAAAATCAAGTTCAATGAAAGATGAATAATAGCAATAAGATATATACTATTTTATAAGTCTTGTTTAGTTCAAAAATTTTAAAAACTGCATGCATTTGGTGCGTTTAATGTATGTTTTCTTAATATTTAGGTTTCAAGCATATGAGAATTGAAAGCTATATGTAATGCCATGCAATTCCATGCAAGAGTAGGTAAATCCTAATTCTTGTAATGTTCAGCCATATAAAAACCAAGTTTAGTCAAATTATATTGATGTTAGGACTTTTAATTTCACTTGGATAAAGGAATTTTACTTGCACTATGACTCTTTAATCTATTTAGCTATCCCATTTACATGAGGAATCCTGCATGAACTTGATAATGGACAAGGACTTTTACAAGCATTTGGGCAATGAAAGATTTTACAAAGGAGGACTCTTTGATCAATCTTGAAAGAGTTTCCATGCAAGTTAAACACTAATCAAGAGTAAAGGTAAAGGGTTTATATTAAAAAAGGACTTTTGGAAGTTTATCTCAAGAGTTTGTGATAAAAACAACTACATGGTCTTGGATAACCATCTTTAGTCAAACTTTCTTTAAGATTGTAAGATCAAAACGGCAAGACAAGTGGAAGATCAAGATCAAATAAAAAAAGCCCCATTTGGCCAAGGCACTCCAAGAATAAACACTTATTGTTCAATCATACCTCTTTAAAGATCAAGATAAAGCTAATTTTTTAGAGTTTGGATTGAAAAAAGACTTCTAATCTCAATCCCCATCTTAGCTGAACCTAGCTCTACAAATAAGAAGGCTCTTCTCACTTGCAAATCACTGAATTTTCATCCCATTCTTCTCTTTTCTCTCTATTTCTTTCTTGTAGTTTCAATTTTCTTAAGTTTTTTTAAGATTTCTTTGTATTTTGGCTAAAGTGATATATTAGCCATAACAAAGTGTTTTCTTAATTCTTTCTTTTAATATGAAGCATTTTTTATATTCAAGATCTTTTCCTCTTAAAAATTTTTTAAATTTTTTTAGTTTACACTTATTGTTTGCAACCTTTCTTTAACATTTGACAATCTTTCCATTCAAGCTATCAGTTTATATGCAAGGTTTATTTAATCCTTTTTTTTTTTGCTTTCATATTTTCAGCCTACCTTAGCAACATTTTAAAATGCTTTTTTTTTTTAATTTTAGATCTATTTATATTTGGCCAAATCCCAAGACTTTTCAAGTGACAATTGGATAAGTTGATATTTGGCCAATACATGATTCAGTTTGCATTTTTTGTTTTCTTTAATTATTTTCATTGCAACCAATTAATCTTTTCATTAGTTTAGATATAAGGCTAGTAGTAGTTTTTCAACTTTGGTAATTGGTTACGCCCAACAATTCAATTATATAATCTTCATGGGATGATACTGTACTCATTCATTACTATTACTTGATAGCGATTTATGTACTTGCAAATGATATAAAAAGCAGCAATCAAGTTTTTAGTGCCAGTTCCAGGGATTATATCGATGTTCAAGAATTAATATCAATAAGGATTTCTACTCCCTTGTAATCTAAACACTTTTACTTTTATTTGTTTAATCTATTTTTATTTCTTCTTTGTTTGCATGTACATGTCTTGTAGTGTTGATTTAGCTCTACTTGACAAGGAAATTGAAAGAACTTTTAAGTGTTTACGAAAAAAAAAATTACACCTCCAACCCTAACTTAAATGGCAAACACAATAAATGAAGGACATAGAATGTTGAGGGACTATGCTATTCTTAATGCTGATAGATTTCAACCATTCATAAAAAAGTCAGCAATCCAAGCAAATAACTTCAAAATAAAGCCTTTAACCATTCAAATGGTCCAAACTTCTGTTCAGTTTGAAGGGTTATTTAATGATGATCCAAATTTTCATTTTTCTAACTTTTTAGAATTATGTGATACTTTCAAGCATAATGGTATTTTTGATGATGCAATTAGACTAAGATTTTTTCTTTTTCTCTCAAGTAGCGTTTGATATGGGGTGATCACTCCAAAAACCATGGTGATCTATACATGGTGATTAGATTATTGTATTTGGTAAACAATTAGTGATCCTACGTAACGATGTTCTTGGATCACCAAAAGTGATCAGATCACTGCCTTAAAAGGTGATCTATTTCTCATATCAAGAGCTGGGAAATTTTTATCACCAAAGTGAAGTAATATATAAAATTAAAAATGCTCAATTTTAACCATTTAATATGTGAATTAAAAACTTAAAGCATTTTAAAATTGTATTTATTTTATGTTATAAATTTTTATATTTTCAAACTAATATTCATTATAGCAAATTCAAAACAATTTGTGTTTTTTTTTTTACTTTTTTAAAATATTTTATATATAATATAATTTTTTATTATAAATTTAATATATTGGTTTAATTTTCTAATTCAAATACATTTTTCATAATTTATATTATAAAATAAATTCAATTATCAATAAATATTTTATTAATTTAATATTTTAATTATATTTTATTATAAAATAAATAAATATTACTAATATTTTACAAATTATTATCTTTAAACAACCATAAAATTATTAATTTGTGTAATTATTACAATAAGCATGGTTATTTTCATACTTTTAAACAAAATAATGTTTGATTTTTAGTAATACCAAACACATTGATCTTTAATTCTTAAGAATTAATCATTATTAACCAAACAAAATGAGTTCATATCAGTGTTAAGATCACCTTGGTAATAAGATCACCCTAGTAATTACATTACTATGGTGATTTTGCAAAGGACACCAAACACTACCTCAGGGATAAGGTGAAAAATTGGTTGTGTTTACTACCATCTGATTCTATCACCACATGTGAGGATTTAGTGCAAAAGTTCCTCGCAAAATTCTTTCCACATACCAAAATAGCTAATATGAGGAACAAAATCACAACTTTTCTGCAATTAGAAGGTGAAACCTTGTATGATGCATGGGAGAGATACAAGGAGTTGTTGTGCAAATGTCTACACCAAGGTCTCCTATAATGGTCTCAAATTCAAATCTTTTACAATGGATTGACACCACCTATGAGAAATATAATAAATTCAACTACTACAGGAGCAATAATGGGTAAGTTAGTGGAAGAGGCATATAAGTTGATAGAAGATATGGCTGCAAACGAGTACTGATGGGGTATGAAAAGAAAAACTAGTAGTGTTTATAAGCTTGATACACTCACTTTGATTACATCATAATTAGCAAGCTTAACCAAAAAGATTGAAGCCTTAGGAACCTTCAATTGTGCCTGTTCAAGCCATCCAAAACTCATTTCTAACTTGTGAAATTTGTGAAAGACAACATTCTAGTGACAAATGTCAATTTAGGATAAAGTTGGTACAATATGCCCAACAAACCAAGCCTGCTTCTAATCCATATAGTAATATTTACAACCCAAGTTGGAAAAGCCATCAAAACTTTTCTTAGAATCAAAACCAACCCAACCATCAAACCACCAACCAAAACCCAAACTTCTATCCAAACCAAACACCATACAACCAACCCAAAAGAAACAAAAAAGACAAGCCTTGAAAAGATGCTAACACAGTTGATACAAACCTAAATGTCATCATACAAAGCTAAGTTGCATCCATTAAGAACCTTGAAATATAAATTAGACAACTAGCTCATGCCATAGCCAATCGCCCCTATAAGCTTTGCCTAGTAATATTGAATCCAATCCAAAGAAACAAGGCAAACAAGCATGCAATGCCATGTTTACTATAAGGGGAAAAAGATATATTTCTCTAATGATAAAGATCTAACGGATGAGCCTATAGTAGTCAATTTGCCAAGCTTTATGAAACAACTTAAAGTGGATTACAATAATGAAGAGAATTTAGTAATGAAGGAAAATAAGTTACTTTAATTTGGTAGAGAGATTCTCACAAGCTTTGATCACTTGGCATTTGAAGTTTTTAAAAATATTGAGTTGAATGAAGAGATGAATAAGAATT
Organism: Durio zibethinus; assembly: GCF_047325235.1. NCBI lineage: Eukaryota > Viridiplantae > Streptophyta > Magnoliopsida > Malvales > Malvaceae > Durio > Durio zibethinus. Next base: position 19,972,024 of record NC_143178.1, read on the forward strand.
GTGAGATGGAGGAAGATCCTGAGGAACACATTCAAAAGGAAGATCTAGATGAGGTATATGTTGAAGAAAATTTGACAAAAGAGGATGAAAAATTCATTCAAATTGGAAGAGTATTACTTAAAAGCATATAACCTAAAGTGGAAAAAGAGCAAGATGAAGATCAAGAAGTAAAAAGGGATAAATGACACTAAGGATGTCAACCTAAAGGAAGACATGTAAGGTAGCTTAACCAACACCAATGCTTAAATAGAGAAAGCTACTCAATGAACAAAAGACAATTACACTTGTTAATGAGTGTAGCCCTACACTTTAACAACTGCTTTCAAATAAGTAAATAATCTAAAGAGTTTTACTATACCTTATTCTATTGGTCATTCATATTTTGATGAGGCTTTATATTATCTATGTGCGAGTTTAAATCTAATGCCTTTGCATATTTTTGTGCAGTTGGGTGCTGGAACCTTGAAACCATCAAATTTTACCATCAAATTTACTGATAGGTCTGTAAAAAAACCACAAGGAGTGTTGGAAATTTTCTTTATGAAAGTGGTAGGTATGTTTTTCCTATTGATTTTACTATACCAGACATGAAAGATAGTGAAGCCCCTATATTGTTAGGTAGACCATTCCTTATAACCCCTAGAGCTTTAATTGATGTTTATAATTATAAAATCACTTCAAGATTTAAAGATAAGAGGATAACCTTTAAAACTAGACAAGGTATCCTTAAGGATGATAAAGATATACAAGTAGTGTCTAAGGTAAGAGAAAAGGAAAAACCTAATGCTAGGGAGCCTAACCGAATTCACCAACCCACAAGTTCAATGTCGTAACCCTACTTAGCTAGTCCATAATACCCTATTTCTTAGAAGCCCAAAACCCATCCCAGTAGGCCTAATCTGAATGTCCCAATAGTAAACCTTAATTCTATTTATGTGATACCTACAAAAAGAGCTAGTACACCTCATAAAGCTAAGTCTTTATATAGAATATGACAAAAGTGTAAACAATATGGAAAACTCCCTCATGAAAGAAAAAGGTAATTTTAGATCACTAGGTATGTAAAGCTTGATCAAAACTAGCATTGCTTGAGAAGTAACCCAAGTTTTATATTTTTAAAGTTTTACATTTTTAAGTTCTTAGTTAGTTTTATATTTTAAAGTTTTGTATTTCTTTTGTTATTAGGACAGGTATGCTTTTATCTTTTTATTGTATTTGAAATTTTTTCTTTGGGATAATGAGATGCAAAGAGATGTCTAATAGAGATTGTAAGTTTTAGCCTCAAAAGGAAAGCAAGGATATATTAGTATTTTCTTTACCCTTAGTTTTTAATTGGTTCATATAAATTATTGTATAATTCAAGTGTGGGGGGGGAGGAAAACATTTTGAGCTAAACCATTTTTTGAAATCTTTCAAAGATTACCCTATGTGCTTTGTTTTCAAACCATGTTAATTTGCTATAATGTTTATGATGCTAACATAGTTAATTTCTCATGAGTTAATCAAGCATGACTTGTGTATGATAAGAGGAAAAGCATGAATATAGTAAAGCATGGAATGATGTCTTAAGTAGGTTATTCTTTTGATTGTGATTTTTATGTTTTATGTATTTGATCTTGATCTTTCATATGCATCAATCTTAATGAAAAAGCATTTAAGATATAAAGTTGCATAAAGATTTGAAGCATGAGTATGACTTTAAAATTTACCTATTCAACCCTCGATGTGAAATTCTATATTGCACTTGACTTAAGAGGTGATCTTGCATTCTTCAAATCGTTTGAGCCTTTTTTAAGTTCACCCTTAATAAACCATCCTACTATCTTTTATTTTAGCCTTTATACTTCCTTTTTATTGTTGTTTATGTAGCCATATTAATAAGCCCAAGGTTTTTTCATTAAATTGTCTTTCTTTTTATTATTACCCAACCCAATGTTGCTTATGTATATGTTTAGACAAATCAAGATAACAAAGTCATATTTAGGTGAAAGAGAGATGTAAAAAAGTTAAGAAGAAAAAGAAAAGCACAACAAAATGTAAAAATAAAAGCCAAAATGGCTAAAGCTAAACAAAAAAAAGGCCGAAATAAAGAGATGCCTTAAAGTCTTAGAAATTTTTGAAAGTTCTCAAATCCAATCAAATGTCCAAGAAGTTAGAAAAGATGAGCAAAAAGGTTATGAGCATAAAAATTTTCCATTTTTCTATCTTGACCCAAGCTTTATATTACAAGCCTAAAAGACTTTTTTTATCTTAAGTCAAGTATGTAAGTCTAACTTAATGGAGAGGAAATAGGGAAAGTAAACATATGAAGTATATTCTATGTTTAAATTGATATATGATGGCATATATTGCATATTCTTTACTTAGATTGTATGTATGGATTGGAGATGGATTGTTTCACTTATATGAGAGTTGTATGAAATTGAAAACTTACTTTTGAATAAGTTATTTGCCTAATTATGTTTATAATTATCTTTATATTATGCTAAGGTGCATGGTTGATGATTTCAGAAACTTTGACTTAATGTGCATTTATATTGATTATTAGTATAATTAATTTAAGGATTTTGCTTAAAGACAAGCAAAAAGTTAAGTGTAAAGGTGTGACAGCAAGAAAATATATAGTGTTTTACAAGTCTTTTTTAGTTTAAAATTTTTTATAATTGCTTGAATTTGGTGCATTTAATGTATGTTTTCTTGATCTTTGGGATTCAAGCATATGGGATGTGAAAGCTAGATGTAATGCCATGTAATTTCATGCAAAATTAGGTTAATCCTAATTCTTGTAATGTTTGGCCATACGAGAACCAAGTTTAGCTGACTCCTATTAATGTTAGAACTCATAATTTCACGTAGATAAAGGAATCCTATTTGCACTGTGACTTTTAAATCTATTCAACTATCTTATTTACGTGAGGAATCCTACATGCACTTGATAATTGAAGACTCTTACTTGGACAAAGACTTTTATAAGCATTTGGTCAAAAAGAGATTTTATAAGATGAAGACTCTTTTATCAATCTTGAATGAGTTTCTATGTAATTTAAACACTAATAAAAGTAAAAGCTAAGAGTTTATATTGAATAATGACTCTTGGAAGTTTATTTTAAGAGTTTATGGTAAAAGCAACTACCTGATCTTGGATAACCATGCTTAGCCAAACCTTCTTTAAGATTGCAAGATCAAGATGGCAAGACAAATGGAGGATCAAGATTAAATTTAAAAAGCCCCATTCAGTGAAGGCACTCCAAGAATTAAAACCCATTATTTGGCCATACCTCTTTAAGGATCAAGATAAAACTAATCTTTTAGAGTTTGGATTAAAGAAAGACTTGCAATCCCAATCCCCATCCTAGTTGAACCTAGCACTATAAATAGGGAGGCTTTACTCACTTGCAAATCATTCAATTTTCATCCCACTCTTCTTTTGTCTCTTTATTTCTTTCTTGTAGTTTCAATTTTCTTAATTTTTTCTTAAATTTCTTTGTTTTTTAGCTAAGGTGACATATTAGCCATAATAAAGTGTTTTCTTAATTCTTTCTTTCAATGTAAAGCATTCTTTATATTCAATATCTCTTTCTTCTAAAACTTTCTTGCATTCTTTTTAGTTTACACTTATTGTTTACAATTGTTCTTTTACATTCAACAATCTTTCCATTCAAGTTTTCGATTTATATATAAGATTTGTTTAATCCTTTCTTTGATGTTTTTATATTTTCGGCTAAACTTTTAAACCTTTTCAAAAGCTTTTCACTTATTTTAGATATAGTTATAGTCGGCCACATCCCAGGACTTTCCAAGTGATAGTTAGATAAGTTGATTCTTGGCCAGTATAAGATTCGATTTGCATTCTTTGTTTGCTTTAATTATTTTCATTACAACCAATCAATCTTTTCATTAGTTTAGATATAAGGCTAGCAGTAGTTTATCAACTTTGGTAATTGATTACACCCAATAATTCAATTATATAATCCTTATGGGACGATCTCTACTCATTCACTACTATTACTTAATAGCATACTATGCACTTACAGTCGATATAAAAAGCAACAATCAATGAACCTATTTCTTTTCCCATGATGCCTATAACAATTTTCATCCCTAATTCATTTCCTTACTAAAGTGATAAAGCAGTTTCATGGAAATATGATTGCAATGTCGTAGCTCAAGGATCAAACGGCCACCCAATCGTAAATAGCTTAGATACCACGCATATCGTAAATATAAGTCGAGTGTGTGGAATGACTCTATAGGCACCCTATTTTGTTCGTGGTTCAAATCTAAACCCTTTTAAGGCTTTAAAAGATATATTTCAACCCGTTCATGAAATCAAACATTCACCTTTAGTTAGGTTGCTATTTAAATCATTTTGGGCTTCAACTTTCAATTTCTTTTTGACTCCTTGGTCTTGTTTTCAACTTATGTGAATTTATTTTTATTCATTTATAAATAAATTCCTTTAGTGATAAAGTCATTTTTAAAATTGAATTAATACATTTTTTGTGATAAATCTTTTAATGATAAAGTTATTTTTTGAGTTTGAATCGATAAATTCTGGATGATAAATTATTTGATGATAGAGTTTTATTCCTTATCAGATGAGATTTGGTTCTTGTTTAAATAGCACAATCATACAATAGTGGAAATCATAGAGAAAGCCATCGACCAAAAAACCACCTTATTTTGTCACCATTTGCCTAGAAATAACCACCACTCTAATTATCCTTCAATAATTGGATCTAGCCTTCACTGAGACACCACCATTAATCCAACAAGCTTAATTTCCAACAATAAGTCAAAATTAGGCGCTACCTACCAAAAACCTAGAAATAGTCAATGCAACAACATAATTTTAAGCCTTTAGCAACCTAATTGATATGAAATACCATTATTCACCAATAGTCTTACAGACAAAAAACCAAAGCCTCTTTCTCTAGAATTGTCATGACCATCCATCATCACTATTGAGCATAACAACCCACAATCCTAACCCTGAAGCTAGCTCCAAACACAATGCCAAATTCAATTCCAACCACAATCTTTATCCCAACCAAGACCTCAACGCCAACCATAATTGCAAACTCGAACACAGAAAACCCACTGAATCTAGATAATTCAAAACCAACACTATCAACAGAAATCATGATCAAAGCAAGCACATGCATGATATAATAATAATGAAGCAATCAACAACCAAAATGGATTCAATGGTAAAAGTTTTTTAGGGTTTGGGCTTAAGTAATGTTTTACGATTTTTTTAGATTTACAACTAGAAGAGAGAGAAAGTTTTTTTTTGATTTTGGATCAAGGTTATTTTGGGTTGTTTTGAGGCTATAAAATTTGTGGAGGTGAAGATCAAGGAAAAGGAAGAATATTTTGGAGTTTTAGAATCAACATTATGGCCAAAATTATATTTGGGAGATGATTTTGTCATAACTTTTGAGTTAGATTTATGATCTTAGTCAAGGTTTTAGAAAAACAAAACTAATATTAAATTGAGAACAGGAGATATTGAGGAGTTTTTTAATGAAATTTGAAGGAAAATTGGTGTCAGCAATCAACACTAGTTGTCAATTTTTAGATTTGTTTGAAGACTAGTGGTTGCTACTTAGAGAGAAGGAGAAGGAGAAATAAAAGTAGAGAGAGAGCTGAAAAAATGAAATAAAAGGTGATTTCATGTATTTAAAGATGTAAAACAGAACGTTATTTAAAAAAAAATAAAAACTGGGTCATGTAAAAAGATCCATCCACTGCTCCACGGGTGACTCAACCCAGCCATAACCTACTTCAACTCCAAGCCAATTTCGTGCCACCAAACTGAGTCGCAAGCAATTTTTTGTGCTTGTAGCCTAGCTATTCTCAAGCTACTAAGCTAAGCCAAAATTTTGATATTTTTTTTCTTATTTTTGACTTATTTTATTTTTTTATTTATATTTTTTTAAAAAAATAATATTTTTAGATAAATAAATCTTACCAACATATTGAAAAGTTTAAAATTTGAAAATAATTTTAAATAATAAAATAAAACCTTACTAACATATTGAAAGGTTTTAAACTTTGAAAGGAATTTTGATAAAAGATAAAAATAAAACCTTACCAATAAATTAGAGGGTTTTAAATTTTTTTAAAGAAAATAATTTTAGGAAAATAAAATTTAAAGAAAAAAAAATCAAACTTTAACAACAAATTAGAAGGTTGAAATTTTAAAATGAGTTTTGGGAATAAAACCCTACCAATATATTGGACGATATTTTTAGATAGAAAATCTTATCAGCATATTAAAGATATTTATGAAAATAAATTATTTTTATGAAAATCTCTAATAATGCAATTACTAAGAACGTTACAAATAGCAATTTTTATGTAAATTTCTATGTAAATTGCTAGGTTAGAAATCCTTTCTAAATTTTACCAATATGTTAGAGAATTTAGAAAAGATTTTAAATATCAAGATTCCCACAAAAAATTTCACTTATCATGAATAAAAGTTTTCTATAAGGTATTTACGAATTTGATGATAGAGCCTCTTCAAGCATGACAAATAATCTTTTTTAATACTTTTAAAGTGAGGGAATATCTTAAAATTATTACCAATATATAGGAATAATTTAAAGACAATTTTGGTAATATCTTTTGATGCTTTGGATAACACGAATCAACTGGTACTATCCTTTGATGAGCGTTGTAAGGTTTCTTTAACATTCCTTACACATAATCATACTCTTAAACCCATTTTTGATTTTGTAGACTAGAATCTACCTTTTAAAAATACATGAGTCAAGCTTGGGACCTTTCTTTAAAATAGAACAAATTTAGTTAGGTGGTCATTAGCACCTAAACAAAAAAGATTGGTGGTGATTCCTAAAGTTGTGTATAATGATATATCCATGGATCTATACATTATGATAGTTTGGCATCTCCATTGGGAAAATACTAGAGAGTCAAGCCATTAATTAATTTTAAATTATACTAACTTTGGGTTTAATTGGTCTTAAATTATTGATTATTTCTATCTACATTACTAACTTTATTGTTTTATTCTTTCATTTTGCATAGGAGAATTGTGAATAAAGATAAATGTGTTCCTTCACACACATATCACATGCATGTGCATCACATAAGCTCACACTCAGTCTCTATCACTCTTAGGATGGAGTAAAGTACCTACGCCCTCATGAGATGATAATTTTTGCAATGGCTAGCGAAATGTTCTCACTCAAATTAAATCCTTTTTATTAGTAGCTTGTGACAGGTAAGGATTGTAGTGCTTTACTAGTCCATTATAGATGATAGTAAGGAACAATTTGAGAATTTTTAGCTTAGTCCAACATCCTAACCAAGCATATAATGAACTTAGATAACTCATGTTTAAGCTATGTCGATCCTTAGGTAGCATATGTTTTTGTGTTTGTTGATATATAAATTTTTTGTTGATATAGTTTTGTAGTTTAAATTTATGAAAATTTTTTCAAAAAGATTTTTATATTTTAAAAAGGGAAAATGTGAGATTTTTGGGAAATTCTTTTATCACATGTTCTTGTTTCATTACATACATGCAATTATACAAGCATGATTTCACATGTCCATGTACACAAAAGAGGATCATCAATCTAGGGACAACTTTAACTTTTTTTTTAGTTTTAATTTAATTAAAAGTGAATCTTTTTTTTTCATTATTTATATTATTTCATTTTGCTCTCCTTGATTTAGTATATAATTTTGAATATGAATTTTTTTTATTTACATTATGTAATGGATACATATGTTTGCATTCATGAAACTATCTTTGTATGCACATTATTTCGTTTGTCTAGGGCAATCTTTGCAATCTTACATAATTGAAAATAATGAACCATTGGTTGGCATATATGTAACTGTACATGCATCTTTTCATCCATATGAACATTTTTGCATGTATATCATTTTATTTGTTTATGGTAGTCCTTACTCTTTTTAGGAATGAACATAGTCTAACTGGAAATGATTTTTTTAATGCATAGAAGCATTTGTACATACATTTTTAATCCATGTAAACATCTTTGTATGTGTATTATTTTTGGGTAATCTTGTTTTCTTTATTCTTGTACAAAGTTTAATTGAAAATGAATTTTCATTTTTCGTTATGTATTGCACAAATGTAATTGTACATAAATTTTTTATCTATGTAAACATTTTTTTTTATGTATATTGGTTCATTTGTTAGTGGCAATCTTCATTCTTCTTAGTTTTGTACATAGTTTAGTTGAAAATGAACTCTTGTTTTATTGGTTTTAAAAAAAGCTTTTTGAACATTGGAACATGTTGCCTTGAATTAAAAAGGATTTGTAAATACTGAAAGTTGTTTTCCTTTATCTTTTGAGTTTAGGCATGTTTGACAATGGAGAACCATATGATTTGTTGTCTTGATTAAAGAAAATGATTTAAAAAAAAAAAAGACTAAAGAGAACATATCTAGTCTTTCCACTAGAAAGACTGAAGAGAATATATATAGTTTTTCAACTACAAAGACTGAAGAGAATATATCTAGTCTTTCTTGATGATATCTTCTCTTCAAAAATGAAAATGAATTTTCTTAATGAACATATCTAGTCATTCCACTAGAAAATGACTTGTTCTTTCATCTTGTGAGAATAATTTTGAGTGAGCAGGTGATTAGTGCCAAGAATGAACATATATAGTCATTCCACTAGCCATCTCATGTTGAGAACCACAGCATTTTTAAAACTTGAATTCCTAATTTTCATAAATCTTGTTTTCATTAAACCATGACCATGATCTTCTTAAGGATATGAGTAATGAAATGTATGATTTATTTGCAAAATCATTTTGAAATTTCTTTGACAGCCAATACATAAGGCATTTTTTGAAAGATTCTGAGTTATGGCAATTTGATAAGTGTTGAGGCTATTTCAAACACATCAATACCAAGTTCTTTAATGAAATCCAAATTCTTTAATTCCTTCATTGGGGCACAATTACTAAAAAGTCATATTTTCTTAAATATCTCTAACCCATATCTTGACCTATGGAACATTATTGTTCTTTGCCCACATCTTAGGGCAAATTTATCAAAATAGCCAAATTATTCAATATCCACAATATCTTTTGCTTTGATTGGTGTGACATTCATTATCATTGAACAAAAATTGTATGAACAACCTGAGTGGACTTGAAAATGAAGATTATTATATTTAGCCTTTGTTTGATTAGAAAGTTAAGATGGTTTGATATGAGTATGAATTGTGAACAAAAAAAAAATAGAAAAAAGATGAAAAGAAGAAAGTTGATTGTAATATCATGTATATAGCATATTTAAATGAATCCAAAATCAAAGAGAAAAGAAAGTCATCTCCCAAGAATTGCTTTTCAATGGAAGTATCCATGTTTAAAATGATAAATGGCCATTTTTCATTATTCCTTTCACAAAAAAGAAATCATTCATTTGCTTGCTTACCCTTTTTAAGCCTATTGATTTTTTTTTCTTCTAAATGAACCCTAACCAAATATCACCTTCCATATTGAAGGGCAAGTTTAAAAAAAGATCTCATCAAGATGGCATTAGATCCTAGGTTAAATGCTAAGAAAAATGCTTAATGGTAAATGGGAAGTTTAAAGTAAGTTGAGTTTCAAAATTTGAACTCATCTTGTTAAAAGTAAAAGCATGCAAGGAAAAAAGAAAAAGACAAAAAAGAAAAAAAAGAAATGAAAAGAGAAAAACATGTTTAGGAAGTGAAAGGACAAATTTCCTTATACAAAGAAACTGATCATTGGTTTGATCACTTTTAAACACATTTTTTAGACTTGTTATCCTTTCTTTCTTAAACCTAAACCTTGGCCTACATTATGTCCTTTGAAATATCTATTTTGATAATGTATGGATACCTAAGTAAGAGAGTTTGTTCTTTAGAAAATTGTTACTATTTGATTTTGGATGAATTTTGAATTTTCAAATGCATGGTGAAACAATCCCCCAAAAAAAAAAAGAAGGAAAAAAAAAGAATGAAGCTCTAGAGTGAAAATCTAAAATGGGTAGTCTAGAGTAAGATTAAGAGCAATTCATGCATGACACTAAGGAGAAGCAAGAAACCTTTAAAAGAGGTAGAGCTTGAATGAATAAATGGACATTGAATACCATTAAGAAATCTAAGATCAGTCGAACTTTGAAGAATTGTTAAGAATTTGAACATTTTCTTTCTTTTCTAAAAATTTTGAGCCTATCATACCTAGTCTTGACATTTGTTAAAATGCCACATATTAAGAACTTCCAAGAGTGCCAAAATGTGTTGTGCTTTTAAAAAGGACTATCATTTGTGAGCCTTGATGAAAAAACATTGATTTCCCCTTTTTATCCTATGGCATGGTCAACTTCAATAACTAAGATCTTGATGTAATGTTTTAGTCTTTTAGACAAACTCAACTGCAATTTACCTTATTTCTTCTTGGTAGTAATCATGGTTTAGAGTATGTCATCTACATTATTGTTTAGGATATGCAGTTGCATCATTTAGTGAAAAGCTAAATTGTTGTATTTGCGTAATTTAGAAAGCATTTACATTATTATCATGGCTTTCATTACATACAAAATTTTGACTTTGGTGAGAGGTTAGGAATTTTCATACGAAAATTTTTTTTAATTTTTGAATCCTCAAATAAAGAAAACTTTTTCTATTTGGGATTTTGATTCCTTGAATGAGGAAAGTTTTTCAAGATAAGATTTTGAATCTTTAAATGAGAAAAATTTTTGTGATTTTTTTTAGATGAGGAAAATGTTAAAAAATTTAAAGTTATAGAGCCTTCATTTTTAAGGAGAATTTTCAATGTTGAAAATGATTTGTAAGACCTCCAAGCATAATCTCTAAGAATTTTCAAATGTAAATCTTTGAGTTTCGAATGCGAATCTTTGAAATTTTAGATGTGAATCTTAAATTTTATTTTTTATATGAAAATTTCTAATCTTGGATGGGAATCTCTAAGACTTTTCAAATGCGAATCTTTAAAATTTTAGATGTAAATTTCTAATTTTTTTTTCAAACGAGAATTTTTAAATTTTCAAGTCTTTAAAACTTTTCGAATGCGAATCTTTAAAATTTTATATGTGAATCTTTAAAGTTTTTTCGAATGAGAATTTTTTAGTCTTTATGACTTTTCGAATGTGTATTTGAAAATTTGAATGTGAATCTTTAAAATTTCTCGAATGTGAATCTTTGAAATTCTTTTTGTGAATTGTTAAAATTTTTTACTACAAATCTTTGAAAATATGAGTGTGAATCTCTAACAAAAATATTTCGAATGCAAATTTTTTTATTTTAAGAGTGAATTTAGAAATTTTTTATGTGAATTTCTAAAAATTACAATTGCAAATTTTTATAGTGGCAAGGTTTTGAAATTTCATTTGCAAATCTAAAATTCTTGCAAAATTTTCAATTCTTTTGAATATGAAAACCTTGTGAATCTTCGATTTATTGTGAATCTTTAAAAATCATGTGAATCGAAAAATCTTGTGAATTTTTGAATTCTTGTGAATCTAAAAATCTTGCAAATTTGAAAATCTTGCCAATCTTAAATTCTTACGAATCTTATATTCTTGCGAATTTGATTTCTTGCAAATTTGAAATTCTGGCATATTTTAATTCTTATAAATCTAAAAATCTTGTGACTCTAAATACTTGCGAATTTAAAATTCTTACGAATCTGAAAATTGTGAAATCATTGAATTCTTATGAATATAAAAATCTTGTGAATTTTTAATTCTTACGAACCTAAATATCTTGTGAATTTGCAATTATTGCAAACCTTTGAAATCTTATGAATCTTTAAACTTTGTGAAATTTTGAAATATGAACCTTTGAGTCATTGAATTTCAAATGTGAACTTTTTAATTTCAAACTAAAAATCCCTTATTTTTATTTAAAGTACGAACCTTTGAATCATTGAATTTTAAATTGTAATTTTTTAATTTCAAATTGAGAATCATTTATTTTTATTTAAAATAAAAATTTTTAAATTTTATTAGACTCGGACATAACGAGTATTTATGTCTTTGTTCAATTCTTATTTCACCGAAAATGCACAAAAAGAGGCAATTATAAGCACCCCATTTTGATCACAATCTTTTGAAGTTTTTGGGCTTTATTTGTCTTATTAGGCTTTAAATTTTATTTGGGTTATAAATCCATCATTAATTTGGTCTTTTTTTTCATTATTATTTATATTATATCTATTTTCTCTTTTTTTTCTTCTTTTTTTTATTTGAATCTTTATTTGGAAAGCAAAAAATCCAAAAAAAAAAAAGTTTTAAGTGATTTGGATTGGGTTATTTTTGAAGATTGAGTTTGCCTTTAATTGAATTTCTTAAGATAAACATTTTAAAAAGAAGATAAAAAATATCGGAATGGAAATGGAGATTGAATAAAACTTTATCTCAAATTAGATGAATTATTTATTTAAGCGAGCTTCAGTCAAACAATAAAAGGGCAGCAACCATTAGCAACGATTGGCAACCAAACTTTCCTACATACTTCCAAGCAACCGAAATTGCCCAATCCTACCACCACTCAAAACCCCTTGATTCCCATCAACATTCGCAACCACCTCCATAGTTATCTAGTCGTAACCATCGATAGTCTAATCAATCACCAAAAAAAATCATACCACCTCCGTTACTGCAACTTCAACTATTACACGACAACAATCACGATCACAAGTCACACCTAAAACCTACCATTCCAGAACTGAAACAGCATGCAACAAACATCGAAAGACAGAACCCAACAACTAAGAGGCCCAACATTCAATTACAGCAATATTCAAACATAAGGGTCTAAGTTCAATCCAACAAGCTCTCGGTCAATAATGTCAGTAACATAATAGGCCCAATGGCAACAATCAAAAGCAAAGCAGTAAAAGATTAAGGTACGGACATTTTTTTCGCTACTGTAACCCATCACTTTTGAAACTCTCCAGGCCATGCATTGAAATCATCAAATCCTCATGAAATAGCCGTTAATAAGCCACACCAACACAAATCCGAAAAGGAAAAACGAAGTCAAAAACAAAGAAACCAAAAACAAATAAATAAATAAATAAAAGAAGAGAAGAGCAGCTTTCTTCTAGAAGATTTTAGGTCTCCAAATCTGGAGAGCAAAGAGTTAAGAACAATGAAAAGAACATAACCCAATGTAGCAGCCATCAGAGTAGCGAAGAGGAGGGAGAAAATCATAACTTCGATTTCAAATTTCCACAAATCTCGTGAGTTTTTGAAGAAACCAACTAGATCATGCAAGAAAGGAGACTGAAACAAGCCTCGAGACAAAATATGGGCTTGAACGGTCGGCGGTTGGAGGCGCAGCTAGGTAGTCGACATGGTGGGGAATTAGTAGTTTCTGTATTCGGCTTGAAGTCTAGTCGGCCCATCTATAGAGAGAAAAGTTTAAGAATTTTGTTTTTTAGAGAGAGAAAAATGAAAGAAAGGAAAGAAAAATTGGGAGTTTTATACAAGACCAAAACTATGCCGTTTTGAGAACAAAATTAGTTCAATCATTTGACCTGTTTTGAAATCCATGACCCAACCCAGCTATTAGTTCAACTTGGTTCACAAGCCCATTCCATTTTTTGGTGGCCTATCTTTTCCTTCGTAGGTTGAAATTCAAGGCCCAAAGTACATTTCTATTATATTTTCATCCCATTACACGTATGTCTATTTTTATTTAAATTAGCTATATGTTTAATTATTTTTAATTAGTGTTAATATTGTGAAACAAGTCAATTAAGTTAAAATGTAAATTTAATTCTTTTTGTATAATTATATATTTTTGTATTTCTAAAAAAAATTCAAAAGTGTAGCAAGTAAATAGATGAAAGTCTAAAAATCAAGAATGCTTAATTTTTTAAGAAATTTTTAAGTAAAAAGTTCTCTCCTAAATATTTCTAGGCAGGTGGAAATTAATTTAAGTGAAAATTTAATAATTATAATTTTCATTCATTTTTTATTAATAATAAAAATTAATAACCTTAGAATTTTTTAAAATAAATGAAAATTATCTAAATGATGAAATTCTAGCAATCAAGAATGGTTGAATTTTTAGAAATTTTTTTACATGAAATGTTTCTCAAGAATGGTAAAAAATTTAGATAAAATTTTCAATACAATAAAAATTTAAAAAAAAAAAAAACTTACCAAAATAAAGAATAAATTTCGAGGATGAAATTCTTAATAATTGTAAATGGATAATTATTTAAGAAATTTCTAAGTGAGAAAATATTTTTAAATTTGACTTACATGGTAGAAAATTTAGATAGTTTTCAATGAAACAAGATTTAATAAAAAAAATAAATGATTAAACCTTTTTTGCAATGATGGACCTCTTAAAGAAAACAAATGAGATTATTGAATACTTTTGATATGAGAAAGTATTTTTAGAAAATTTATCAAATTGATGAAAAAATCTTAAAAATTATTTCTAATATTTAACCGTTAAAATTTAAAAGAAGACCATTAAAACCAAGACCCTTATGATTTGAAATTAAGTGGTACCATCTTTTGGATGGGTGTGTGAAGTTGCTATAACATTCCCCATATGTAACCAAACTCTCGAATTTAGTTGTGAAACATAGACTAGAACCTATTATTTTAGGAACCCTTAGTCAAGCTTAGGAGACCATTAAAAAAATAGATTCAGTTAGGTGGCCAATTGCACCTAGATAAAAATGATTAGTGTTGACTCTTTAAGTTTGTGTATAACGATAGATTCCTAAAACTATACGTTATGACAGACTTGGAATGGACAATGTTATATTCTATAATCATTAGAAAAAGCTCAGAAAGGAAAAGCTAAGGAAAAGATGGAAGTATTGAAAGAAATAGACAAGGCTTGTGCAATAATAGCCCAAGATGTGCAATGTAAAAAGTTTGTTTTTGAAAAAAAAAGCTTATGAGTTTTTAAAACTAATAAAGTATAGTAAGTATAGAATGGTAGATCAATTGAACAAAATGCTCGCTCGTATCTCATTGTTGCCTTTGCTTCTGAATTTGAAACCACACTGAAATACCTTACAAAAAGTGTTCAATCAAGTACATGTGGAGCATGATATATTTGTCGCGAATGTGGATTATATTGTAAGGAATATTATGGCATCAAATTTCATAACTTTCAATGATGATGCAATTCCACCAGAAGGTAGGGGTAGTATTAAGGCCCTTCATATTACTACAAGTTACAAAGGCCATATTATAGCTAAAGTCCTCATTGATAATGGCTTGTTAATCAATATCATGCCTATGGTCACATTGATGAAATTACATATTAATATATCATATATGAAGACTAGTCATATGATTGGGAGAGCTTTTGTTAGATCCTGAAGGGAATTATTAAAGGACATTAAAATACTGATACAGATTGGTTTGTGTACTTTCACCATGGAATTTCAAGTCATTGATATTTGAACTTCCTATAATTGTATGCTCAAAAGGCTATAGATTTATATGACAAATCCAGTCTCTTCTTCTCTATATCAAAAGGTCAAGTTCATTGTTGAAAGTTAGCATGTTTGTATTTACAAAAAAGAAGAACTGTTAGTAACAAAGCCCCTAACCACTTCTTATGTAGAAGCTATAACAGAGGCATTCGGGTGTTCATTCAGGTTATTTCAATTCATCAATGCCACTTAGGTTAGAGAAAGATCAAAAGTTCCTACTTCACGTTTGTCCAAGACCACTAAAATGTCATCAAGTAGACAATTAGAAAAGGATGGCATGCTAAAAGTGGCTTTGGAAGAGCTTTCCAAAGAATCAACAAGCCATTCTAGATCATCGAACATAAAAGGAGATTCTAGTTGGGATATAAATCTACTAGGACAAAAAAAAGAAAAAAGATGGTTGAAAAGAAAGAAAAAACAATGGCCCGTCTTAAAGGACATGACCTAGAGAACGAGAAGATGATGTTCTTTTACCTGTATAATACATTTTACTTGGCAGATATATTTATCTTGATTTGCTAAAGGTTGTAAAACAGGTTCTTAAATTAGATATCGAAAGGGCGTTTTCGAAGCTTCAAATTCATATAGTTGATAGGAATGTGATAATGGCTCAAGAAGAATAAGCAATCGTTTATCTATGTCCTTCAAGTTTAAAGCTGTACAATTGGATGATAATGAAGCTTCATGTTATCTTTAAACCCCTCTTCAAAGTAATGCAGTAAGTTAGATCCCTAAATGCTTATACCCAATAACATTATAAAGGTTTTAAGTATGATATTATCCTTCAATTATCTTTTCAATAAATGATAAATGCAATACATTTTATTTTCTATCTCATTCATCCATTCTTCATTCTTTGTTTGCCTACACATATACCTATATCTTTTCAATTTTACATATTTTTTAGGTCTTCAAATAATGAACATGAAGGTATCACGTCAATAATTTAGGATTTAATTTTGAAAGCCCCATTCAAGTTGATAAACTTGATAATTGTGACGATTCTGATAACTATTCATTATCCTTGAATTGTTGAAATTGATAAAGTAAGAAAAAAATCGATTGAACCCTATTAAAAGGATACAAATATAGTTAATTTAGGAGATGAGAAAAACAAGAAAGAAGCTAGGATCGACACTTCACCACTACTCGTTGAAAGGCAAAAATTAGAGGAATTGCTTGAAAAATATGTCGATGTGTTCGTATAGTCATACCAAGATATGTCAAGGCTCATTATAGATATTGTGCAACATCATTTGCCCTTGAAGCCAGAATGCAACTAGAACAGCAAACATTTAGGCACATGAAGCTAGAGATGTTGTTGAAAATCAAAGATGAAGTGAAATAGCAATTTGTTAGGTTTTTAGGTGATATGGTAATCCAAAAGGGGGGTGAATTGGATTTCTCCAAGTTCTTCCCAAACAATGATTTCAAGATAATTGAATGGAAAATTAAAATCAATAGCGAAATATGATGCAAATGACAATAGTTGATATATCTATAAGTAAATATAACCAATAATGAAAATAAAGAACTAGGGATAGAGAAATCAAATACAAAGATTTAAAGAGATTAAATCCTTTTCCACAAGACAACTACGTCCTCTCTTCTTGGTCGTCCACACCAAGACTTCAATCTATTAATTTTGAATTAAAAATACAATCTTATCTTTTTCTCTTTAAAGCTTAAGATAGAAACCTTTACCCTTTGTAGTATTTTACCCAATCTCACTACAAAGCTCTCAAGAGTATACCTCACTTCTTATTCAATTTCACCTTTGTATAAATCAAAAGTAATTTTGCAAACAATAGAACAACCTCTCTAAAGCTAGGTGTTTGCTAAATTTAAGTATAAGAAAATGATAAATGAAACAACAAATATGATTTGGATATAATAAATACAAAGATATAGACTGTAAAACTCTAAAACTCTTGATTTCTTTGAGAGAATGAATATATGGCTTGTTTGATCTTGCTTTCTTGATTTATCAACCTTTTTGATGTGTTAGAATGCCTAATATATAGAAGAATAAGCAACTAGTCATTTGGAGATGGTTTGGAGTTGAAAATAGTTGTTGAAGCTTAATAAATTATTGTTGGAATGTTTCTGGGCATAGGAGATCAATCTTTTCTTGGAAGGATCGATTGGTTCATCCATTTCACTTCATTTTTGACCATTACAACTGAAGGGATCGATTGGTTTTGGGAGGGGATCGATCTTGTGCCTTACCTGATCGATCCCTTCTCGTAGGGGATCAATCCATTTTGGTGTTTTTCAAATTTATTTTGTTTTTGTAAGAAAATTCAATCAATCCATTACAATAGGGGATTGATTGGTTCAACCAAAGGATCGATCTTGTAACCCAAGGGATCAATCCGGTCAAGCTAGGCAATTGTATCCTATTTTGCACTCTACTCACTAATTTGATCATATCTTGAGTTATACAATTTCAATCAAAAACCTTTTAAAGATTTAGAAACTAGACTTAAATGGCTTTCTATCCATATAAAATTCATCACCTAATTCATTGTATACGAATTATAGAAAAATTTCAAAACTACGCTTTGTGTTGTTTTTAGACAGCTACAAAGTGTCTAATAAAAATTCAAAATCTTTCCTTAGAAAATTTGGATTTTGATTTTGTTTGATCCATTAGAAAGTAGACTCAAAGAGCTTTCCAACTATATAAAATTCAAATATTAAATCTTTTTGCATTAATACAAAAAAAATAAAATAAGTTTAATGTTGGAAAACTTTGTTCTTGTAAAACAACTTTCTTAAGTTAATCTATTTCTCACAATCAATATTATCAAAATTGCATTAAGTCCAAAATGGAGAAGTTCACTTTAAAACAACAATTGCACTTTTATTTAAGCTCAAATAAATAATGTTTAAAGATAGTTTTGATTTGAGAAATAAGAAAACATAAAGAAAGGTTTGTTTAAACTTTGAAAATCATATTTTTTATTTACTTAAGAACATGTACTAAATAAATCTTTTTCAAAATCTTAATCAAGCTTATTTAGCTTAATGTTTTGTCATTTCAAAATAAAGATCAATTCAAGGCTAACTATCTTCCACTTCTTGATATGACAAAACTTAAATATAAATTTGCTTGATTAAAAAAACTTTCTTTAAGACATGTAAGATTTTGATAAACATTTTGAAAAACTCCCCTTAAACTTTGCAACGCAAAACTCCCCCTCAATTAATGCATCCTAATCAAACACAACTCAACAAACATATGTTAGAGCATATATAAGAATTAAGCACACGCAAAAATATGTGTATCAAGCACAAGCAAATTTGTCCACTAAATATTTCTCCCCCTTTTTGTCATAGCAAAAAGGCATAAGCAAATAAATACAAAAAGGTATTAACAAATATATTCATAAAAAATTTCTCCCTCTTTTTGTTTAAACTCTTTATACCAAATGTTTAAGCTTCTATATCAATTGCTATAAGTATACAAGAAGAAATATCCATAAACTCTTCCTCTTTTTATCATAGCAAAAGAAAGAGAGATCAATTCAAAGCATGGGACAAAAGGCTTGATACAAATAATATCAAGAGTATTTTCGAATGCATGTAATCAAGTGATGTTCACAATCAAGTTCAAGTACATGTATGTTAGCTTTTTAGGTTAGATAGTGATCTAAGAGGGGGGTGAATTGGATCTCTCCAAATTCTTCCCAAACAAATGATTTTAATATAATTGAATAAAAATTAAAACAATAAGCACTTTTGATGAAAATATAATGCAAACAATAATAATTAATGAACCTAAAATCAAATATAAACAACAATGAATTATAAGGAGATAGGGATAGAGAAATCAAACACAATGATTTATAGAGATTCGGTCCTTCTCCACAAGGCATCTACGTCCTCTCTTCTTGGTTGTCCACGCCAAGGCTTTAATCCACTATTGAAAAAAACTCTTACAAGATACAAACTTATCTTGTACTAAATTTTTATCTTTTTCTCAAAGCTTAGACAACAACCTCTACCCTTACAATATCAAGAGGATACCTCACCTCTTACAAGATAACCAAAATAATTTTTGCAAATCAAAATACCTCTCAAGGTTGAGTGTTTGCCTAATGAAGTACAAAGAAAATGATGAATAAAACACAACAACATTTTGGATACAAGAAATACAAAGGATATTGAATTTAAGCTCTAAAAACTCTTGATTCTAAGAGACAATAAAAATATAACTTGTTAGCACTTGCTCTCTTGCTTCATCAATCTTCTTGGTGTGTGGGAATGCCCAATTTATAGAAAAATTAAGGAAATAGCCGTTGGGAATGCTTAGGAAATGAAAGTAGCTGTTGAATGGTTGATAAAATAACCGTTGGAGATGTATTTGCCCAGACCCGATCAATCCCTTCCATGAAGGGATCAATTGGTTCATGTTTGCCTTTGAAAATCATAACCCGATCGATCCCTTCCATGAGAGGATCGATCCTATCAATGGCTGGGTGGTTGTATCCTATTTTGCACTCTACTCACTAATTTGATCATATCTTGAGTTATATAAATCCAAATCACAAAACGTTTAACGATTTAGAAACTAGACTTAAAAGGGCTTTCTATCCATATAAAATTGATCACCTAATTCATTGAGTACGAATTATAATGAATTTTCAAATTTACCCCTTGTGCAGTTTTTCTAACAACTGCAAAGTGTCTAGTAAAAATTCAAAATCTTTTCTTAGAAAAATTGGATTTTAATTTTGTTTAATCCACTAGAAAGTAGACTTAGAGAGCTTTCCAACCATATAAAATTCAAATATTAAAACTTTGTGAATTAATACAAAAAAATAAAATAATTTCAATGTTGGAAAACTTTCTTCTTGTAAAACAGTTTTCTTAAGTTAATCTTTTTCCCAAAACCAATATTATCAAAATTGTATTAAGTCCAAAATAAAGAATGCAATTTAAAAACAATAATTGGACTTTCATTTAGGCTTAAATAAATAATCTTTAAAGATAGATTTGGTTTGAGAAATATGAAATCAAGAAAGGTTTGTTTAAACTTTGAAAATCATATTATTTATTTAGTACAAAAATATAAAACTTAAGAACATGTACTAAATAAATCTTTTTCAAAATCTTGATCAAGCTTATTTAGCTTAATGTTTTGTCATTTCAAAATAAGGATCAATTCAAGGCTAACAATCTCCCCCTTTTTGATATGACAAAGCTTAAAGATAAATTTGCATGATGAAAAACTTTCTTAAAATCATTTAAGATTTTGAAAGACATTTTGGAAAACTCCCCCTTAAACAATGCATGGCAAAACTCCCCTTCAATTTATGCATCTTAATCCAACACAACTCAACAAACATATGTTAGTTAAATATGTCAAATAAGCATAATCAAACATATGCATGTCAAGCATAAGCAAATTTGTTAATATGATATTTCTCCTCCTTTTTGTAATAGCAAAAAGGCATGAGCATATTAATGAGCAAATAAACACGAAGAGGCATCATTAACAAATATATTCATGAGACGTTTCTCCTCCTTTCTATTTATGCTCTTTATACCAAATATTTAAGCTCCTATATCAATTGCTATAAGCATACAAGAAGAAATATCTCTAAACTCTCTCCCCTTTTTGTCATTTCAAAAGAAAGAGAGATCAATTCAAGGTATGGGACAAAATGCTTGATACCAATAATATCAAGAGTATTTTGAATGCATGTAATCAAGTGTAATATGCACAATGAAGTTCACATACATGTATTCAAGCACAAAAGCATAAGTGTATCCAAATTTAGCATTTTAGCACAAGTCATCAAATGTACTATATAAATTTATGAGCAAAGGATAATGAATGATATGCAATATATTCATAAATCATGTTAGGATAAGATGTGCTTAGAACCTAAAACATCAATAGCAATTAAGCATAAATTTAAGCACATGCGTACAAGATCATACCAATTGTTAAAGATATGTAATGATAAAGTATACCAATTGTTATCACAAAACAAATCAAGCAAAATTGTATTCTAAAATTTCTCTTTTTTTTTAAAAGAAGGATTAATCAATTTAAGGCACACACAATTTTGCATGAAGGTATAAGCTATATCATGGATAGGCACATAAACAAGTGTCTATGAAAGTTAAAAAAAAATTCTTTAGCAAATTTGATACAAATTGTTACCAATTGTTAGCAATTTTATTCAACTACTTTCATAGAGCACACATACTTTAAGCATATGAAAGATTTATTCAATATATGCATAAACGATAATAGTAATCTTTCATAAGCTACCCTATCCAAACAAGAACCAAAAACTCATATGTATTTAATAAAGCATGAATACTAATGAGCAATAAGGTTCAATCATCATGTCCTAACAAAGATTATATAAGCATGATTTTCCAAACATGATGTGCACATATGCTATAGCAAAGAAATAATGAAAGCATAATTATTCAAATATAATCCAAATTATTTCAATGCATAGCAAAGTACTTAAATCAAACATATGCAAGTATTCAATCATATATTTCAATCAAAATCATACAAGTATATGCAAAATGCATAAGCAATATACCTAATTAAAAAAAATGCAAATATTTAGACACAATTTGGTACATGCCATCTTAATGATCTCAATCAATGAACATGTATATAAATTTCAAATTTATAATTCATAATCTATGAGTCAAATCAATTTAAAGATCAAAAAATCAATATATTCAACCCATATCCATGTCTAAAGATGCAAGCAAATATTCATGCAATAAAAACTATTAAGCAAAGCAATCAAAGAACTAGACATGAATATTAATCGAAGTGAATTAATCAATCCAAGCTTTTAACAAAGTTAAGACAAATTCTATCAAGTAGCTTGGTGATTAATTTGTGTAAAGTGTTCACAAATTCAAACATGATATCCCGTTTTTGCACATATGAAAGCAAGCATTTATCAAATCATGCATTAAACATTATAAATCATAGACACATAGCATAGATTCAATACAATTACCTCATCCTTGTCAAGCTATGTTGTTGTGCTCATTGTAGTTGAGTGAGGCTTTAAATCCTCAATTCCACATCATTTAAGCTAATCTTTGATGTACTTGAGCTTGATTAATGAAGATGACTAGCTTTGCTTATTCCACTTGAAATTCCAAAAATGTAGGCTAATTCATGGTCATTTCAAGTTCTCCTAGCATAGACTTAGAAAAATTTCTTGACAAAAGATTTTCATTAGAAGCACCAAGAAAATCAATTGATAAAAATTATACCAATTGTTAGAAAACAATTCCATATTCTAAGTCATTACAGGCAAAAGAAAATTTATTCACTAAGCAAAAGTTGCTAATTGCAAGGGAGATATATACTTAAGCTAGAGGTCATATATCAAGTTAAGCATCAAACATCACAATATTGGCACTAAAGCTAAAGTTCTCATGTAATGTGCAAAACATGAATCCTTTCTAGATCATTTAGAAATATTGAATACAAAAAAGACATATTCAATATTCATATATATTCAATAAATCATCGAAGAATATGCCAAAATAAATTTTAGGCCATATAAAAACTAGAAACTTAAGGAAGACATATTTATCATCAAAAACATATTCAAGAAAATTTAAGCACAAAAGCATAAATACGTCTACACAAATTATAGGCCATAATCAATAATGACTTAAGCAAAAAAAATAAGCATCATAAGAAATTCATTTACTTAAGCCATGTTGCAACCATGTCAAGTCAAGAAAAATTACATTTATCATATATGCACACATTTGACAAGAATAATAGATGAACTAATAACACATATCATTTACAAGCAAGTAGTTCATCATTATCAAAATCACAAATCAAGAGATATATCAATTAAGCACAAAATTCAAAAATATTTCACAAAATTAATAAAACATTTAAGCATAAAATAAGCATATTTCACAAAATATCTTTCACAATCAAGAGATAAACAATTCAAGCATTTAAAACCACAAGCATTAAAGTCAAATTGAATCAATCATCATATGAGCACATATCTTGACCAAAAACATAAATGAACAAAGAATCAATATATATCTTTTAAGCACATAAAGTTCATCAATTCATCAACACAAGAGAAGAAATAAATCTTGAATTAATAAGGATAAAGAATTAAATCATATTTCAAGATTATTTCATAAGAAGTTAAGAGATGAACAATCAAACATCAATATATATTATTTAAGCATAAGATGATCATCAATTTCTAAAATCACAAATCAAAAGTTAAAACAATTAAGAATAAAATAATCAAGTTTTAACAATATTTCACAAGATCCAAGTATTATAAACAAGTTAAATAATTTTAAACATCATGGTCATATAGGCATGTTCAACAATTATGAATCAATATGTATAAAAATCACAAAATCATTTCCATCATGCCAAAATCATTCAAACAAGTATATTTATGCAAAATACCATAGGATAAATCATTCAAAGCTTAATATGTCAAGGATTTTGATTTTTGCACTTTAAAACTCATTTTTGTTTGAAAAATACCTAAATAAATCCCAAAACTAGTCAAGCTCATTTTTAACCAACTTGAACCATTCCAACAAATTTCAAATGACAAAAAAAAGTTGTTCAAGTGATCATTTGATATTAGAAATAAGGAAATAAAAAAGTCAATTCTTATTATGCATATTTCTCAAAATAATTGCATATTCAATTCAAGCTCACATTTTCTCAAGATTATGCAACATATGTCTTGTTATCAATGTCAACCAAATTTTGCATAATCAATCAAGCAATCAAATTTCATCAAGAATAGGTAACTAAATTCATATTCTCTTCAAATAAAGTTTAGAAGTTACCCATCTCTCCATTATGTGTCTAGAGTTCCAATCTCCAATCTCACATTGTAGCTTCTTGCTTTAGCATACCTACAAGAGATATTTTTCATTTGATTTTTGGTACCCAAATTGCTTTGGGTCCTTGAAAGTTAGTCACCAAGTCTCTTATTCCTTTTGGAACCCATACTTGCCTAATTATAAATGAAACTTTTCTCTTTATGGGACAAATATGTATAGTATGACCATAAAAATTACAAAAATTACATTTAATCATTTTAGCACTTAAACTCTTATCTAAAAACTCTTGTTTTTCATTCATCAAAACATCAAAATTCTTTTTCAAATTAAAATTTTCTTTTTCTAAAATTTCATACCTATTTTGAAAGGTTTCAAAATCTATTTTCAATTTTTCATTTTCTTTTTCCAAAGCATTTTTTGCATTCATTAAAAACTCATTCTCTACATTCAACTTTGAAATCATTTTCTTATATTTCCTTTTCATTGATTCACATTCAACATATAGCTCATTATAAGCATCTTGCAATTCATCAAAAGCATATGAATTTGAATTAATAGAATTAGAGGTTACCTTTGGATCTTCAAGAGCCATGAGACATAATGCATTTCGATTAGATTGTTGTCTTTCATGTATTTCATCCAATTTTTCTTATATCTCATATGAGGTTGGACACTTTGATACCAAGTTGAATTTGTGAAAGTCAAGAGCTCCATATAGTAAGCACTTGGCCTTGGCATTGTCCATAACTTACCTCATGTAGTTTGCATCATTTGAAAGAATTTCAAGCCCTTTTTACATTTCAAGCTCTAAAATCTTAGGCCATTATGAATATCTTCATCCTCCTTCTCCATTCATAAAATTTAAATTTATCAACTATAAGAGCTTTGAGGACTTTCTTACCATCTTGGAACCAAAATTAAGCCATAAAATCTTTACTTAAGGTGGTTAAACCTACAAAAAGAGACCAAAGCTCTGATACCAATTGTTAGCTTTTTAGGTTAGATGGTGATCCAAGAGGGGGGAAAATTGGATCTCTCCAAATTCTTCCTAAACAAATGATTTCAATATAATTGAATAAAAATTAAAACAATAAGCACTTTTGATAAAAATATAATGCAAACAATATTAATTAATGAACCTAAAATCAAATATAAACAACAATGAATTGTAAGGAGATAGGGATAGAGAAATCAAACACAATGATTTATAGAGGTTCGATCTTTCTTTACAAGGCACCTACGTCCACTTTTCTTGGTTGTCCACACCAAGGCTTTAATCCACTATTAAAGAAAAACTCTTACAAGATACAAACCTATCTTGTACTAAATCTTTATCTTTTCTCAATGCTTAGATAGCAACCTCTACCCTTACAGTATCAAGAAGATGCCTCACCTTTTGCTTACAAGATAACCAAAATAATTTTTACAAACTAAACACCTCTTAAGGTTGAGTGTTTGCTTAATGAAGTATAAAGAAAATGATGAATGAAACACAACAACATTTTGGATACAAGAAATACAAAAGATATTGAATTTAAGCTTTAAAAACTCTTAATTCTAAGAGAAAATGAAAATATAACTTGTTAGAACTTGCTGTCTTGCTTCATCAATCTTCTTGGTGTGTTGGAATGCCTAATTTATAGAGAAATTGAGGAAATAGCCATTGGGAATGCTTAGGAAATGAAAGTAGCCGTTGAATGGTTGATAAAATAGCCGTTGGAGATGTATTTGCTCAGACCCGATCAATCCCTTCCATGAGGGGATTGATTGGTTCATGATTTGAACCAATTTACCTTTGAAAATCACGACTCGATCGATCCCTTCCATAAAAAGATCGATCTTGTCAATGACTGGTTGGTTATCTCCTATTTTGCACTCTACTTACTAATTTAATTATATCTTGAGTTATATAAATCTAAATTACAAACAATTTAAAGATTTAGAAACTAGACTTAAAGAGCTTTCTATCCATATAAAATTGATCACCTAATTCATTGAGTACGAATTATAGTGAATTTTCAAATTTACCCTTTATGCAATTTTTTTGACAACTGCAGAGTGTCTAGTAAAAATTTAAAATCTTTTCTTAGAAAATTTGGATTTTAATTTTGTTTGATCCATTAGAAAGTAAACTTAAAGAGCTTTCCAACTATATAAAATTCAAATATTAAAACTTTGTGAATTAATACAAAAAAATAAAATAAATTTAATGTTGGAAAACTTTGTTCTTGTAAAATAGCTTTCTTAAGTTAATCTTTTTCTCAAAACCAATATTATCAAAATTGTATTAAGTCCAAAATAAATAAATTCACTTTAAAAACAATAATTGGACTTTCATTTAAGCTCAAATAAATAATTTTTGAAGATAGATTTGGTTTGAGAAATATGAAACCAAGAAAGGTTTGTTTAAACTTTGAAAATCATATTATTTATTTAGTACCAAAATATAAAACTTAAGAACACGTACTAAATAAATCTTTTTCAAAATCTTGATCAAGCTTATTTAGCTTAATGTTTTGTCATTTCAAAATAAAGATCAATTCAAGGCTAACAATTTGTTTTTAGGATCAAGCGCTTACCACTACACCAAAAGCTATAGCTGATAGTGAAGGTGCAACTCTATTTCCTTGTTCTTTTTTAGTAGCGCAGAGCCCCGTACTAAACGACAGGTGGACATAAGGGGCTTTACAAAGCCTTCATGAGATACCTCACCCATTGGGCCTTGGCAAGTTGGGTTGTCATACACCGAAATTTGATCCACCATAAGATACCTCACCCAGACGAATCGACATATCGAGTCCTTAAGGGAGACCACTGGACACATAATTCAACAATCTTACCCCAGCGGCACCTGGGGGACTCAAACCTATAACTTTGCTCTGATACCAATTTCTAGGATCAAGTGCTTATCACTACACTAAAAGCTATAGCTGATAGTGAAGGCGCAACTCTATTTTCTTATTCTCTTTTGGTAGCGCATAGCCCGTACTAAGTGACAGGTGGACATAAGGAGCTTCGCAAAGCCTTCATGGGATACCTCACCCATTGGGCCTCGGCAGGTTGGGTTGCCATACATCAAAATTCGATCCACCATGGGATACCTCACCCAGATGAATCAACATACCGAGTCCCTAAGGGAGATCGTGGGACCCCATAATCCAACAATGTATTTAAACACAAAAGCATAAAAGTATTCTAATGTATCTAATTTTAGCATTGTAGTATAAGTAATCAAATTTACTACATGAAATTTATAAGCAAAGGATAATGAATGATACACAACCTACTCATAAATCATGTCAGCAAAAAATGTGCTTAGAACTTAAAACATCAATAACAATTAAGCATAAATTCAAGCACATGCATACAAGCTCATAACAATTGTTTAGGATACCAAATATTAAAGATATGTTATCAAAAAGCATACCAATTGTTATCTCAAAACAAATCAAGCAAAATTGTATTCTAAGATTTCTCTTCCTTTTCAAAATAAGGATTAATCAATTTAAGGCACACATAATTTTGCATGAAAGGTACAAGCTATATCAAAGATAGGCACATAAACAAGTGTCTATGAAAGTTAAAAAATGTTACCAATTATTCGCTATTTTGTTCAACAACTTTCATAGAGCACACGTACTTCAATCATATAAAAGATTCATTCAATACATGCATAAATAATAATAGTAATCTTTCATAAGCTATCATATCCAAACAATAACCAAAACTCATATGTATTTAATAAAGCATGAATACTAATGAGCAATAAAGTTCAATTATCATCATGTCATGGCAAAAATTAATCAAGCATTTTTCAAACATGATGAATACATAAGCTATAGCAAAGAAATAATAAATGTATAATTATTCAAATATGTTTCAAATTATTTTAATGCAAAGCAATATTCTTAATCTAAACATATGTAAATACATAAATATAGTTCAAACATATTTTTCAATCAAAATCATACAAGCTTATGCAAAAACATTTCAAATCACATATAGCAATATACCAATAAAGATACAAACATTTAGACATAATGTGGTACATGCTATCTCAATGATCTCAATTAATCAACATGTTCAAAGAAATCAATCTATTTAACTCATATCCATGTCTAAAGATTCAAACGAATATTCATGTAATAAAAACTATTAATCAAAACCATCAAGAACTAGACATGAATATTAATCAATCCAAGATTTAACAATTTTAAGATAAATTCTATCAAGTAGCTTGATGATTAATTTGTGCAAAGTGTTCACAAATTCAAACATAATATTTCATTTTTGCACATATCAAAGCAAGCTTTTATCAAATCATGCATTAAATATTATAAATCATAGGCACATAGCATAGATTTAATACAATTACCTCCATCCTTATCAAGCTATGTTGTTGTGCTTATTGTAGTAGAGTGAGGCTTTAAATCCTCCATTCCAAATCATTTGAGCTAATCTTTGATTTATTTAGGCTTGATTGATGGAGATGACATGCTTTGCTTATTTCACTTAAAAGTCAAAAAGTGTAGGTTCATTCATGCTTATTTCAAGTTCTCCTGGCATAGACTTAGAAAAATTTCTTGACAAAGAATTTTCATTAGAAGCATCAAGAAAATCAATTGATAAAAATTATACCAATTGTTAGAAATGAATTCCATATTCTAAGTCATTATAAACAAAAGAAATTTTGTTCACTAAGCTCAATTTTCGAATTAGAAAGGATATATATATATATATATATATAAACTTAAACTAAAGGCCATGTATCAAGTTAAGCATCAAATACCACAATATTGGCACTAAAGCTAAAGTTCTCATGTAATGTGCAAAATCAAACCTTTTAGATCATTCATGAACACAAAGTAGACATATTCAATATTCATATATATTCAATAAATCACCAAGGAATATGCCAAAATAAATTTTAGGCCATATAAAAACTAAAAACTCTAAGATGTATTTATCATAAAAAACATATTCAAAAAAGTTTTAGCACAAAAACATAAATATGTCTACACAAATTATAGGTCATAATCAATGATGACTTAAGCTAAAACTAAGCATCATAAGAAAATCACTTACTTAAGCCATGTTGCAACCATGTCAAGTCAAGCTAAATAACATTTGTCATATAAGCACACAAACTTGATAAGAGCAATAGATGAACCAACAATATCTATCATTTAAGAATAAGTAGTTCATCAATTTAAAATCAAAATAAAAAAAATAAAAGATAAAACAATTAAGCACAAGATCTAAAATATTTCTCAAAATTAATAAATCAATTTAGCACAAGAGTAAGTATATTTAAGAACATTTTAAAAATCTAGAGATAAAAAATTTAAGCACTTTCAAATTACAAGGATTAAGGTCAAGTTTAATCAATGATCATATGAGCACATATCTTGAGAATCAATGTATATCTTTTAAGCACAATATGTTCATTAATTCACCAACATCACAAATCAAGAATCAAAACAATTATGTATAACACAATCAAGTTTAAAGAATTCACAAGATCCAAGCATTATAAACAAATTGAGCAATTTTAAACATCATAGTCATATAGGCATGTTCAACAATCACAAATCAATACGTATAAAAATAAAAAAATCATTTCCATCATGCAAAAATCATTCAAACAAATATATTTTTGCAAAATACCATACGATAAATCATTCAAAGCTTAATATTTTTAAGATTTTTAGTTTTGATATTTTGAAGCTCATTTTTACTTGAAAAAAACCTTAATAAATCTCATAACTAGTCAAGCTTGTTTTTAACCAACTTGAACCATTCCAACAAGTTTCAAATGACAAAACAAAGTTGTTCAAGTGGTCATTTGGCCTTAGAAAAAGAAAATCAAATAGTCAATTCTTAAACCCTATATTTCCTTGAAAATTAAGATGGGCAAATATGTTTAAACTTACATTTAAGCTCTTACAACCATTTAGAAAAGTTTTATATCACACTTTGAAAAAGTCCAAACGGTTTTTATGCCCATAAATGCTCAAAAACAAGATTTGATATTTTAAGCTCCGAAATTCTTTGAAATTTGCATGTAGCACTTATGAAAAATTGTAACCTTTGTAAGTTATCAAGTTTTCTTTATTTGAGCAAGTTTAAACCACTGAATTGAAGATATTCAAATTTATTTTATAATTAAAAGCTTGATAAAACAAAATTTCATAATTTAAAGCTTGACTCTAGCAAAAATCACTTTCAAAGCAAAACATAAAATTTCAAAATCATAAAGCTTTAAGTGCTCCCCCTAAGTTTGTGCATAAATATAAAAATAATTAAGCACATAACTTAATCATATCAAGCATATATAAAATATATCTCAAGCGTTCAACACAATATCAACAAGCATATGTTGGTAAGTATTTCCTTGAAAACAATTTAGAATCAATCAAGATATATCAATAAAGCATATAACAATTTACCACTAAAAATTCATCAAGAATAGTTAACCAAATTCAAATTCATAAAAGTTTAGAGATTACCCATCTTCATTATGTGTTTAGAGTTCCAATCTTAAATATCACATTGTAGCTCTTTGCTCTAACATACTTACAAGAAACAATCTCATTTAATTTTTGGTACCCAAATTGCTTTGGGTCCTAAAGAGTTAGTCACCAAGTCTCTTGTTCCTTTAGGAACCCATACTTGTCTAATTTTAAATGGGACTTTTCTTCTAATAGGACAAGTAAATGAAGTATGGCCATGAAAATGGCAAAACTTGCATTTAATCATTTTAGTCCTTAAACTTTTGATTAAAACCTCTTGTTTTTCATTCATCAAAACTTCAAATTTCTTTTTCAAATCAACATTTTCTTTTTTTCAAAATTTCATTTCTATTTTAAAAGGCTTTAAAATTCATTTTCTCACTTTGTTTTTCCAAATCATTCCTTTTTTTAAAAATTCATTTTCAACTTTTTATTTGAAATCATTTTCTTATGTTTCAAATACATATTATCAAACTCAATTACTAAATCATTGTAAGCTTCTTTTAACTCATCAAAAGTATAAGAGTTTGAATCAATAAAATTAGAGTTTACCTCTAGTCCTTTAATAGCCATGAGACATAATGCATGTTGATAGCAAATTTGACTTTTATGTAGAACATCCAACTTTTTTCATATCTCATTAGAAGTTGAACAATTTGAAATCAAGTTGAAGTTATAGGAGTCATGAGCTCCATACAGTAAGCACTTGTCCTTGGCATCATCACTCACTTGCTTCATGTAGTTTGTACATTTGAAGGAATTCTAAGCCCTTTTTTTTATCACATTTCAAGCTCTAAACTCTTGGGCCATTATGAATACCTTTATCTTCATTCTCCATTCATAAAATTCAAATTTATCAAACATTGGAGCTTTGAAAACTTCCTTACCATTTTAAAACCTAAATTGAGCCATAGGATCTTTATTAAAGGTGGTTAAACCTACAAAAGAGACTAAAGCTTTGATACCAATTATTAGGTTTTTAGGTGATATGGTTGGTGAATTGGATTTTTTCAAGTTCTTCCCAAATAATGATTTCAAAATAATTGAATGGAAAATTGAAATCAATATCAACATAAGATGCAAATGACAACAATTGATATATCTAGTAGTAAATATAATCAACAATGAAAATAAAGATATAGGGATTGAGAAATTAAATACAAAAATTTATGGAGGTTCGATCCATCTCTACAAGGCACCTACGTCCTTTCTTCTTGGTTGTTCACACCAAGACATCAATATACAAATCTTGAATTGAAAATACAATCCTATCTTTTTCTCTTTAAGGCCTAAGATAGAAACCTCTACCCTTTGTAGTATTTTACTCAATCTTACTACAAAGCCCTTAAAAGGATACCACACCTCTTATTCTCTTTCATCTTTGTATAAATCAAAAGTAATTTTGCAAACAATAGAATAACCTCTTTAAAGCTAAGTCTTTGCTGAGTTTAAGTACAAGGAAATGATAAATGAACAACAAATAGGATTTGGATACAATAAATACAAATATATAGACTTTAAAGCTCTAAAACTCTTGATTTATTTAAAAGAAAGAATATATGGCTTGTTTGACCTTGCTTTCTTGATTCATCAACCTTTTTGGTGAGTTGGAATGCCCAATATATAGAGAAATGAGAAGCTAGCTGTTTGGGGATGATTTATAGTTGAAAATAGCTGTTAAAGCTTAATAAACTAGCCATTTGAGTGTTTCTAGGCATAAGGGATCAATCCCTTTTCAGAAAGGATCTATTGGTTCATGTATTTCACTTCATTTTTTACTATTATAATTGAAGGGATTGATCCTATGCCTTACCCGATCAACCCTTTCTTATAAAAGATCGATCATTTTTGGTATTTTTCAAATCTATTTTGTTTCTATAAGAAAAATCAATCAATCCATTATAAAAGGGGATCGATTGGTTTAACCAAGGGATCGATCTTGTAACCTAAGGTATCAATCCGGTCAAGCTGGACAGTTGTATCCTGTTTTTGCACTCTACTTACTAATTTGATCTTATCTTGAGTTATACAATTTAAAATCAAAAATCGTTTGAAGATTTAGAAACTAGACTTAAAGGGCTTTCTATCCATATGAATTATAGTGAATTTTCAAAACTACACAAGAAACTACCTCTTGTGTAGTTTTTAGACAACTACAAAGTTTCTAGTAAAAATTCAAAATCTTTTCTTAGAAAATTTGAATTTTGATTTTGTTTGATCCATTAGAAAGTTGACTCAAAGTGCTTTTCAAACATATAAAATTCAAATATTAAAACTTTGTGAATTAATACAAAAAAATAAAACAAGTACAATGTTGGAAAATTTTGTTATTGTAAACAACTTTCTTAAGTTAATCTATTTCTCACAACCAATATTATCAAAATTTATTAAGTCCAAAATGAATAAGTTCACTTTAAAAGCAATAATTGAACTTTCATTTAAGCTCAAATAAATAATGTTTAAAGATAGTTTTGATTTGAAAAATAAGAAAACATAAAGAAAGGTTTGTTTAAACCTTGAAAATCAAATTATTTATTTAGTACCAAAAATAATAAAAATTAAGAACATGACTAAACAAATCTTTTTCAAAATCTTAATCAAGCTTATTTTGCTTAATGTTTTGTCGTTTCAAAATAAGGATCAATTTAAGGCTAACCCAATTTGACGCAAGTTTCCTACAAGTAGCCAATTATCTTGAATAGGTGGCTAATATAATGCCATTCCCTAAAAAGATGGAAAAGTTAGAAAGTGCATGGATTATCGAGATTTGAACATGGTGAGTCCGAAAGATAATTTTTCATTATCCTGTATTGATACACTTGTAGATAATATTGCCAAACACTCTATGTTCTTATTCATGGATGGCTTCTTAAGGTATAACTAGATCAATATAGCCCCAAATGACCTAGAGAAAACCACATTGGTGATAATGTGAAAGATATTTTATTCTAAAGTCATGCCTTTTAAGCTAGAAAATGCTAAAGCTACTTACTAGATAGCAATGGTAACCCTATTCATGATATCATGCAAAAAGAGATAAAAGTATATGTGGATGACATGATTGCAGAATCTTGTGAAAAGGATAATCATGTTACCAATCTTAGAAAGCTATTTGAAAGACTATGAAAATTTCAACTCAAGCTAAATCTTGCCAAATGCACATTTGGGGCTAAGTTAGGTAAATTGTTGGGTTTCATGGTTAGTGAAAAGGGAATCGAAGTGGATCTAGATAAGATATGTGCCATTCAAAAGCTTATCTCCTCCACAAACATAGAAAGAGATGAGAAGTTTTTTAGAAAGGCTAAATTATCTCTTGATTCATTTTTCAACTCACTTCCATATGTGACCCAATTTTTAAGCTGTTTTAAAAGCACGACAAGAAGAATAGAATGAAGAATGCAAAAACACTTTTGAAAAGATCAAAGAGCAATCAAGCCTTCCGGTACTAGTGCCACCTATCGTTAGAAAACATGTTTTGGTATTTAATGGTTCAAGAGAATTCTATGGGGTGTGTATTACGGTAGAGAGATGAAACAAACAAAAAGGAACAAGCTATTTATTGCTTAAGCAAGAAATTTACAGACTATGATCCAAGTATTCCTAGTTGGAAAAAATATATGTGTTAACCCGAACAACGTGTAAGTTTAAGTAGTATATGTTGTATCACACCACTTGGCTTATAGCAAAGCTAGATCCTCTTAAGTATATCTTCAAAAAGACATCACTATCTGGAAGAATAGTAAAATGGGAAGTCATGCTCTTTGAATACAATATTGTATAAGTGGTACAAAAAACAATTAAAGGAAGTACAATAACTAAGTTTCTAAAAAATCATGCTACTGATAACTATGAGCCCATGAAACTTGATTTTCGGAATGAAGATTTAATGTGTTTTTCAAGTCGAAGAAGGAGAATCCATAAAGAAACCATGAAAAAAAATATTTTTTTATAGAGCTTCAAATGCTCTAGGCCATCAAATTGGAGCTACTTTAATCATAGTTGTTAATTTTGTTTCAGTACCGGCCATACCATTGGTATGCTCCAGTTATACCATAATACGATACACCTAAAGATGATACTTTATATCAGATTTGGTACCAAGTAATACCAGTTGTTTCTATTGGTTTCGACTGATTTCATGAATTTTAGTTGATTAACTTGTTTCGGCTAGTACGTGAATGTTAAATATGTTTTGTAATTTTTAATTTGTCTTTTATTGTTTGACTATTTTAACCTAGTAAAATTAAAATTAATTGATAAAATAACCCTTAAAAGTTAAGTTTCTCTTTTTTTTATTGTAACTTGTTTTCTTTTATATTTTATTTTTTCTAATCAATGTTCATTAGTATTTCAATATCTTTCAAGAAAACAATTATGGTCCCTTTCTAAAGTTTAATAATTATGAAGCCAAGATTAATTGTTTTCATCTCTTTGTTTTTCTCTTAATATTTGTATGAAAAAATAGTTATATAAATATCATGTAAAAAATACTTACTTAAATATCATATGATAAAGTTATCATATTATTTCATATATTTTTAAATTATTTATTTGATTTTTAAAGAAATTGTATATTTATTTTGTAAATTGTTAATAGTATTATAATGTACAAATTCTTGTATATTTATAAGTATATTT